>NC_056732.1:531962898-532079985 GCF_019279795.1 Protopterus annectens | reverse complement strand
TTTTCAGTGGTTGCGTGTTCCACATGTTTATTATTCTGTGGGAAACTACCTATATATGCAAGCTGTGTTTAAGGGATACTATGTAACATGTAAACACCTGAGAAGATTCCTGTCAGGGATACTCCCCATTATTTGGAACTACATCCCTGATTACATTATACAAAACCCCTCACTAACACTCCAGAGTGGTTGGGGAACAGTGGATACACCCCAGGGATCCTGCAATTGGTTCTGCTCCACAGAGGGACAGTTAGTTAATCGATGGGGTGGCGACAGCAGACACTTTTTGCCTGTGCTTATGAGTGGCCTTGGCAGTTGGGCATGTACCTACCTATGTATCTATGAACCTCTACATACAGTATAGACACATTCTGATAGCTTAATTTACTGTACAGGTATTGACTTACATTGTGCCAATGGCGGTTGCGTGTACAATAGCTGAGGGCTACCTATGTAGGCTGCACACAGTAGACTACTTATACATGACAATTTACAGGTGGTCATGTGTGTGTACCATCCATGTTTGCTGTGTGTGCTGGTGGAGAAGGGTGTTAGTCCATGAATGCCTACACTGTCAGTGTGTGTGCTATACGTTCCCTCTTTGCCAAGGCAGGGGCATACTGGGCACGCCTCCATCTGCCTACTGGGGCTAGCACAGGGTGTTCATGGTCTGAGTCCCTCTGTGGCTGTGGGTCCCTTGGCAATGTTGGTGGGCTGTGAGAGCCTTCACCATTCTGTCCCTGCTGCAGCTGTTTCCGCAGGATCATATTGTGTAGCATGGCACATACTATGAAGATGTGGGAACATGTGCCTAGAGAGTCCTGCAAGGCTCCACCAGATATGTCCAAGCAACGGAACCATGATTTCAGCATCACAAACACTATGATGTATGATCTATGATGATTCTGGTTTCTGTGTGTGCCTCATTATGGCATTCTTGCATGGCTGTGTGTGCGTTTCTGATGGGAGTCATCATCCATGGTTCCAGTGCATAGCCAGCATCCCCCACCAGGTGGCCATATGGAATGTCCCCTCTGGCAAATACCTGATACAGCTGTGAGGCATGCCAGATGTGGGAGTCGTGATAGCTTCCAGGGCTGCCAGCACACACATCCATGATAATGCCCCGGGCATTGCACACAATCTGGCAGTTGATGGAGGGGTATCCCTTGTGGTTTATGTAGTGCCTACCCTGGTCACTGGGTGGTGACTTGATGTGTATGTGCGTGCAGTCTATTCCACCCAGTACCTCCGGGTAGTCTGCCACACGGTGAAAGAGATGCATATTGCTGGCCAACTCCTCCTGTGTTCGGGGGAAGTATATGTGCTCATTGGCATGTGGTAACATGGCATCCAGGAACTGGTGGAGTACTCTGGATGCTGATGCCTGTGATATCCCCATGATATCCTCAGTTGGCCTTTGGAAGATACCTGTGGCTAGTATTCTCAAGCTTACACATATCTTCATGTCCACTGGGATGGGTTCCCCTCTGTTACTTCTGGCTCTGAGGTTTGGTCGGCACAGCTCAACAAGTTGCTGTATGATGTCCCTGTCCACCCTGTAATGCTCTACTATTGCCAGATCATGTAGCCCCTGGTAGATTACCCTGGGTCTGAACACTCTTCTCCTCCTCCGGTGCCTGAAATGGTTGTCAGCATCATCCTCCATACCACCATCAGTCTCCAACACATGCTGGTGAATCAAAGCTATGGTGGCCCCTAACATGTACATATTAAAAGTTCCCTGTCTGTATACACCAATGGTGCAGAGTGTCTGGGAATACACAAGTGTGTGTGTGTGGGGCTTTCACACCTTATACTATTGTGCAATGGATGATGCTGGTGTAATTGGGTGCATTTGTGCAATTCCAGCTGTGGGGTATCATAATTATTGGTTTTACAGCAGGTACTGCTATTGTGCCGTGATTCATCTATTGCCCTGTACTTCAATTTTCAACCCGATTCCCCTCCCATTGTTAGGTATGCATCCAGCTGCCGGCTTCTTGTTTTGTACTTTCACAACCCAGGATTATGTTGGGAAATGTGTCATGTAGCTGGTCTACTGCAAGTTTGCTTTGTTCTGCTGTGACAGTTCTCTTTTCTTTGCTGTATGGCACCTCCCCTTTCCTGTTCTGCAGGTAGCTGCTAGCAGCCTTGTTAGCTGTTGTCTATGGTCAACTGAGTTCCTAGGTGTTAATTACTCATTTGTACTCCAATTACCATGCTGCAGCATTTCCTTATTGTCTTCCCGTATCCTTCCTGTTTCAGCTGTGGTGCGTGCCGCTCACAGCCTTTTACCGGGTTTCGAGCACGTTCTCATCCACCTTCACATGAACTTTCGGTTACCTTATGTGCTCTCAGCTAATCAAAGCTATGGCTACTTCCACACCCCTATCCTGCGGCTTTGCTTAGCAACAGGCAACCCAGATAATCAATGATCCAATGTGCTTACAGCTACGGTGGTGCACCCCTCTCTTGATGTCATGTTTACCTCCAAGCCACTCCTCAGTGTTGTACCACTACGCAGTGTGGTACATGCTTACGCCGGTGGGGCATTTGTGATTCAGTATTACTTGACTCATTTGCATGGCATTGACTACTAATTCCTAGTTACCACACAGAACACTGTCACAGACCCTTAGCAACCCTTGCGCCATGGTTGTGGTGTAGCATGTGTGCCATTGACTATTATGGGGATATCATGAATTGTGTTACATTGCAGTTTTATGACATCTAAATATATTTTCCTTGTGATCCCGTTTGCGCACAGATGCACTGCGGTTTTACTTTGCGTTAGTGTGGCCATGACATTAAATGTTATTTTTTATGTGTTGTGCATGATTTTTATGCCATTGGCTATATATTTAGCCATTGGTATATATTAGCATTATAATACATAAGTTGGGTCTGCTTTCATGGCTCTGATTTTATGTTTGACAAAATGTAAACCGTTTTTTTCTGGTTTACATTTCTTCATGCTTATGCTACACCTGCACCACTTCATGAATTGCTATATAACTTTATTTGCATGCTACACTGCTGCGCATGGGGTAATTAGCATACATGCACCAGGAGCTGCGCAGCTGTGGCGTACGCTGGTAGTGCACGTGGAAACAGCTCGCATCTGAATCACTTGGCGGCCATATTTGGCGCTAGATCACCAACGCTACTCCGGCGCCTGGCGCAAACTTCATGAATCCCGGGGCTTGTCTAAGGTGCTTGATATTTGTATTCATTATTTCAATTAATTTAATTTTTTATATTAAACAAACATAATTAAATAAATAAATGCCTGCATCTTCATTTTACTGTGTCTGGAATGCTCCTGCAGAAAATGTGATTTTCACGTCAAAACAAACCTAGCTATTTAGTATGTTAAATTGTATCAGTTACTTAAACTAAATCTCTGGTATTCAGAAACATCACTTATATGGCCACACATTGGGCAAGATTCTGTAAAGCTCATGGAAGCTGTTTGCAGACAGTACTGCTTTTTCTCTTTCAAAGATACTAAAGCCTTAGAGTTCTCCTGTCTCTTGTTTGCACTGCTGCCTGCTGTTTGCATTCATCTATCTATCTATCTATCTATCTATCTATCTATCTATCTATCTATCTATCTATCTATCTATCTATCTATCTATCTATCTATTTTTGCAGATGGCAAGATCTCTTACACAGCCCATGTGAGGAGGAGATCCCCACATCCCAGAGTTATTTATACTAGAAAAGTCTGCATGTCCTCCCTGTGGTCTCATGGGTTTCCTCCAGGTGCTTCGGTTTCCTCCCACATCCTGAAGACATGCTGTAGGTGGATTGGGCACTCTAAATTGGCCCTAGGTGTGAGTGCGTGCATGAGTGTGCCTTCTGAAGAAGGTTGGGTGCCGAGCTGGCAACTTGACACCGTAAAACTCCACTGCCAATCATGAGTGGACAGGTGATTCTCTGTGGTGACTCCTAACTGGTAAAAGCCAAAAGAAGAAGAAGAAGACAGCATGCCAAAGGAAGATTTCAGCACACCTAGTTTGGATGTGATTCCAGAAGCCACATTGAAGGTAGACTGAGTACTTAAGTATTCAATGTAGGATAATTAAGGACTCTGCACATGCCAGTCTGATTCCAAAAAACATCGTGCACACACGGTACAACACAAATGTGACAAACGGCCATGATGACTCTGTTTCTAAAATTCTTGGTGCATACTTTCTGGATGCCAAGGAATTAAAGTGAATACTATGGATTACAGCGAAATCCATAGCAAAACATCAAACAAATACATAAAATGGAACTTGCTGTTAATATACTGCAACAGGCTGCAGTGATGCAAGCCATAAATGAGCCTATGGCTGTGTACCCTAGAAGGCAGTCAGCTAGAGTTAGAGCAAAGCTGCAACTAAACCAGTTGTCAGACCAGCAAATTATCGACAGATACATTCTAGACAGACAACTGGTGCAGGCTGTGTGCAACATGTGTGCCCCACACATGTCTGTGCAGATCTTCAGAGGAAACCCCATCCCCCTTGAAACCAAAGTGTGTCTCAGCCTGAGTGTACTTGTATTTGGTACATTCCAGAGACACATGGGGGTACTGTGGGAGTATCATAGACAGCTGCCAGTCATATACTGGAAAAATTCCTGGAAGGAATGTGCAGCAAGGTGGATGACTACATATACTTCCCATCCACAGCCAAGGAGTGGAGAACTGTAATGCACCAGTTCTATAGCATAGCAAGCTTCTCACATACATGCTGTGCAATAGATTGCAGGCACATACCTATCAAGACACCAATACATCCAGAATGCGACTGATATATAAACAGAAAGGGATGGCCATCCAACAACTTCCAAGTTGTGTGTGCAGCTGATGGCAGCATAACAAACATCATGGCAACAAACCCTAGAGATGCCCATGATGCTGCCATTTGGAAGGAAAGTGGACTGAAGGCTGCATTACAGCAAGGTGAAATACCTGATGGACTTCTACTGGAGAAATATAGACACACATCAAGGATGCAAGTTAAGGATACTCCTCACAACAATATCCATTATTTATTATTTAAATTTATTTATTTATTTGTCATCTGTTAACTGAGTTAGTTCAGCTGAGCCAAGGGCTCATTTTCAGTGGGACCCGAGGAGAAAAGCTCCAGAAAAATAAGCCAGAAATTAACATACATACATTCAAAAAGAAGAAGAATAGTGCATAGTTATATCATTGCACAAGTTGACAGTAATAAAGTAAAATGAAAAGTATATACAAGATAAAATGGCAGAGTCAACAGCAGATGTAAGTTTAGAGAAAAAACAGACTTAGATTCACATAAGCATTTCATAATATTACAACAGAGTTAGACTGGTAATAAAAACATGGTAGTGTTGCTATAACCAAAAGTGTTTTTATTCCCCTCAACAGGTGACTGTGGTTATCTACTTGAGCTATGGCTAATGAACCCGTACCATGAGCCATCAAACCCTGCATAAGAGACCGACAACAGAGCACATGCAAGAACCAGAAACACTACAGAGCATGTGTTTGGTGCACTGAATGCTAGGTTCAGATGTCTGGACACATCTGGGAATGTACTGCATACACAGCAGAGAAGGCAGCACAGATGATAATGGCATGTGTTATTCTGCACAACATGCTAACTAGAGCACATGGTCATCTTCCAGATGTAGGTGTGAGTGAACTACCCCAAGAACCCCAGCTGTCTGAAGATGACATCCCACAGGTATCAGAGAAGGAGCAAGAGGACATAGGTTCATAGGTTCATAGGTTCATAGGTTCATAGGTAGATACTAGGCTATCTGCCCTAGGGAATTTATAAGCCTAGCCAGAGTGTATTTGGCTTCTGCCTCCCTATTAGATTAGCCTACTGTGCCTCTGTAAAGTAGGTCACAGAAGGTAGCCTTTTAAGATTAGTTTACTGTGCCTCTGTCTAGCAGGGACACAGAAGAGATCCCAGGGGTGAATTTGTGATTTCCCATCCAAGCATCCAGATTTTGCTTGAAGAGGGTCAGCGAGGGGCTATGTCTAACATGAATTGGGATTCTATTCCAAAGTGAGGGGAGCCTCTGGGAAATGAATCTGTCCCTCCAGCATGTCCTATTTATTTTTGTGCTGAGGTTTAGGTCCCAGGAGCGTGTAGCTCTAAGGGAGTTGGATTTTTTGAGGTGGAGCATGTCCATTAATTCTGGGTTTGACATGGCTTTGTACGTCAGACATAGATCACCTCTGAGTAGGCGGTAAGTAACTGAGTAGAGCTGGAGTTTCTTTAGTCGAGCTACATAGGACATCTGTTTGTAGCCCATGATCCTTTTGGTGAGGTACTTTTGGGGTCTCTCCAGTTGCTGCAGGTGTTGGGTAAGGTACATCCCAAAAGGGGCTTTATATTCAATTATGGGCCTGATGAGTGACGAGTAGAGGGGCACAATGACCTCTCTTGATCTAGATGCGAACACTTTCATAGGTTAGGTAGGTGGTTTAGATTAGTACTAAACTGCTCTTCTGCAGCCAAGCCCTAGCCTAGCCACCCTTCCCTTGTGGAGCAACCCCCTGCACCTTGTGTTTGTAAGGCAAACACCTTAACCATTAGGCCACCCTCCCAACCCTTAGGCCACCCTCCCAACCCTTTCGTGATAAGGTGGGCTATATAGAAGGTCTTGCTAACTACTTTGGCAACGTGATTATCAAAGGAGAGATTACTATCTATGTTGGTCCCCAAATCTCTAATTACTTCTTTCATACTTAATGGATTACCACCTATGTGGTAATTTGTGGGCACCTTGTTTTTCCCAAAGGGGATGACTATGCACTTTTTAGCATTTAGCTTGAGGCCATGGCTCTGGCACCAAGCATCAATCTCTGTGAGACCCTTTTGGAGGATGCTTGTGTCAGCTGGAGATTCGGTTATGGCCCCAGTTTGCAGTCATCTGCGAACTTTGTCAGCCATAATCGCGCGTGTTAGCCTGAACCTCAGAGAAGTATATACTGAACAAGAGAGGTCCCAGAACTGAGCCCTGTGGGACACCACTTGTAACTGGTTTGGATTTGGACATGGCACCTGCGATTCTGACCATGTGGGTTCTATCTCTGAGCCAGTTTGCAACCCATCTTGTTATATAGGGGTTGATATTTAAGCTGGTAAGTTTATTTATGATGCCCGAGTGGGGTATTGTGTCAAAGGCTTTTGCGAGGTCCAGGTAGGCTGTGTGGACTACCTTGCCCTCATCTATGGCTTTGGTAACTGTTTCAAAGAAATCAACTAGGTTTAAGAGGCAAGATCTGTCCTTAACAAAGCCAAATTGGGTAGGGTCCAGTGTCTGGAGGCTCCCAATGTCTTTGTTTATGAGTTCCATGATAATACGCTCCATAGCTTTACAGACCAGACTAGTCAGGCTTATGGGGCAATAGTTTCGGGTCTGTTGTGGCACCACCTTTGTGGAGTGGGACCACTGTAGCTGTATGCCATTCTTTGGGTACATATCCTGTAGTAAGGCTAAGTTTGAACAGTGACTTAATGTGAGGGTTCAGTTCTTCTTGGAGCTCATGTAAGACACAGCCTGGGACACCGTCTGGTCCCATAGATGCTGTGTTTTTGCTTTGGAGAGGGCAGCTTTCACCTGTGCATCTGTGATGTCAGGAGGTTACATTCAGTTGGGATAGGCAATTGCCCCTTTGGGGGGGGGGGGGAGTTTGCTCTAAATCTGTCTGCCAGGATGTTGGCTATGTCTGTAGGTTCGGTATATTTTGTACCGTTATGCAACAATTCAGAGCATATCTCGGAGTTTCCGCCCATGTTCCTGACATAACTAAAGAAGGCCTTGTGATTATCTTTAGTGTCTAGGGCAATTTTTCTTTCAAAGCTGGCCTTTGATGATTTTATGAGGGATCGAAGTTTCTTGCTAATACTGATCAGAGATGCCTTCCCTTTTTGGGATTTTGCTCTGTCATGTAGTATCTTCCTCCTTCTGTTGTATAGCTTATTTATGGCCGGGTCCACCAGACAGGTCTCCTGTTTTGGAGGAGTGAATCTTGGTTTTATTTGGGATAGCATGATCCATGCATTCCTGCAGGTGCTCATAGAATGCATTTGTAAAGGATTCTGCGGATTGGGCTGTATTATCCTCTGGCCCAGGGGCTTTGAAGGATTCCACCTCAGTCTTGAGAAGTGCAAAGTTGGCTTTTGAGAAATTCTTTACAGTGATTTCCTTGGCTGGGGGTGGGGATGGGATATGGATGTCCAGGGAAATTTGTTTATGGTCTGATCTTACCAATGAGGGGTTTACTTCTGGTGTGGAACATAGAGTCCCCATGTTGGTGATGACCAGGTCCAATATGTTATTCCCTCTTGTGGGAGTGGTGAGCAGTTGTTCCATTGCGTTAGAGTTTATAAATTCAAGAAACCGTTGGGTGAGGGTGTTTGGGCTTGATTAGTTTTCCCAGTCAATGCTTGGGTAGTTGAAGTCACCCAATAACATAGTGTTTGGAGAGAGACCTTCATACTCTCCAGTGTTCTCAGGAATGCCAAGTGGGGTTCCTGTAATAGGGAGGGTGTTCTGTAGCAGGCTACAAACTGAAAGGCAGTTTTGCATGCTGTTAGTTGCACATGGATGGTTTCTGATGCTTTGTGCAGTGCCACTAACCTGGAGATGTAGGTATCTGTGATGAAAATAGATACTCCCCCTCCATTTGTGCTTCGGTCCAAGTTTTGGGGCTGAAACGCATGGTATGAGTTATAACCTGGTAGTGCTGGGGTGCTCTCAGGAGCCATGAACCAGGTTTCTGTTACTGCACAGACATTGCTTTTCTCCATACTGAGGAGAGCCTTGAGTGCGTGCATCTTGAGGTTTAGACTTCTGGCATTGAGTAGCATTACCTTTAGTTTTTTTATCCTTGGGTTGTCTATGGAGGTGGGTTTGTCTTTTGAGCCTTGCCTAAAAAAGGCACTATGGGGGTGGCAAGAGTCTTGGTCAGTATACGAAAGCCTAAGGGTGACAGATGCAAGCCGTCCCTAGCGAAGTAACGTGGCTTGTCGAGCATGTCATCCCAGGCTGACAGACACTGGATCCCCTTTGAATGACACCAATACTTTAGCCAATTGTTGAAACTGATCATTTTGTCTTTATACTGTGGCATCATTCTTGGTGAGGGCAAGATGCTACTCAAGGTCACGGTCATACCAGCCTGGGCTACATGGTCAGAGAGCTCCTCTATGTCTCTTTTCATGTAGTCCAGGGAGGTATGCCTCAGGTCATTCACACCAGCATGGACAATGACGGAGTCATATTTGTACTTGCTTTGGAGTGACCTGAGTGCTTGCGCTATGTTGCGGATCCTGGCACCTGACAGGCAGCTTACAGTGACCTTCTCCTTGTTCAGTCTGGTGAGCGGGACGTCAGTATGCCGGACAATAGAGTCACCTATAACAAGTGTATTTAGTGTGTTGTTTGGCCTTAATGGCTGTGACTGTGATGCACACTGATTTTGTGAGATATGTGATTCATGGGTATTGTTGAGGGGTGGCTGTTGCTTGGATATATGCTTAGGAGGTCTTTGCTGTTTAGGCAGATTTTTATTTAGCGCCTCTGAGTATGTTTTTGTGTACTTATGTGCTGGGTAGGCAGATGCAATAGGTCTGTGTGAGACTGGATTTGTGGTGTGGGTGGTTACCTTTTCCTCCTGACTGACTGTGCCAGTCTTGGGTTGAGAGAGCTCTGCCTCCAGTTTGGCTGTGTAACTGCATCTCTCACATGTATTAGAGTTTGTTGGAAGGAGGAGAGGGTTGTCTGTGTACATAAGGCAGTTGTAACATTGCCTGAAAATTCCCAGATTCACCAGCTGGACTGGAAAGTAACCTTGAAACTGACCCTTGGACATACCAGATTAGTATAGGGAACTGTTTTTTTACTGATCAGATTAGGGAAGGGAACTGACTTTTCACTTGATCAGGAAGGACCAATCGGGAGCCTAATACTTATGAGAAGCCAAGGAGAGTGTAGTGCTTTAGTTAGTTAGTGTTTCCTTATAAGAGCTGAGCAAGTGCAGGGCTTTAGAAAGAGAATAGTGTGATTACTTTGAGAGTTTGAACAGTTCTAAGGGAAAAAGTGAAGAGCAGACTTTGTGGAGCCTGGAATAGTTTAAACCTGTTTAGGTGGCACTGCCCGATGCTGCTCAGTGCGCAAAACCGCGCAAAAAGAGAGTTGTTGGGTTTTAAGAGAGACAGATCAAGGAGTTTAGAATTGACCCAAAATGGCCAATAAAACTACAGCGTCTAGGTAGTAACCACTCCTCCAGGGACAAGCAGGCTGTTCAGTGTTAACCACTCCCACTGGTGAACACAGAGACTTCCCTTTAGCCCAAGCAAGCACTGGCATTCTAGAAACTTCCAAACAGTTCAGAACAGCAAATCTGTAACTGAAGTTTTTTAACTTTCAGAAAGTGGGGAAAAAAGCAAGATTTTTTTGTTTTGTTTATTTTTGTTGTAGTTTAAAGGTAGCAGAGATACACAAGCAGCAAAATAATCACAACAGTGCAATAAATGACCCCACACTTGAGTGCTAGGCCAAAATCAGGTAAAATGCAGTTTTAGAGAAAAAAATGATTTTAAATTAAGTGCAACACAGGAAATGCAGTAAACAGGCTCTAGATGTGTTCCAAGTACTGTTACTGTTACAGATATAAACTTTAGCAAGCCGGAAAATGCCAAAAAAAGGCGGCAAAGCAGTAAAACTTAACAAAATCAGAAGAAAATACTTAAAATCACAAAAGTGGCTCCTTTTCTTCTCTCAGCATTTTCTCCCCTTGGTAGGTGCTTCAGCAACAACTAGCAAGCCTGAAAAGATGCCAAAACCATGAGGCAGCTGGGTTTTAAGAGAGACAGATCAAGGAGTTTAGAATTGACCCAAAATGGCCAATAAAACTACAGCTTCTAGGTAGTAACCACTCCTCCAGGTGGCAGAAGATACAGGCATAGGCAATGTAGGGTGTGCCATAAGTGCAGGCACAGGCAACACGGCAGCATCTGACCCACAACTCTAAGTCATGACAAGTCACATGTACACAAGTACACAGATTAAACACTGATGTTCAGGTATTGCAACATCCACAGCAACACAGTTTGCATATAATGGCAATTATCCAGTAGATGTACACACTGAGCATCAGGCATAACACCATAATCATAATATATAACATAATGAACATATACAAATCTGTCACAACAGGGGTCATCAATTCAGGGCGCAGCTGACACAGATTGTTGTATCAGTGTATGGCAAACAAGGGACACACATCAGTGCAACACATTCCTGTCTCTACACTATAATAAGCTTTAAAAAGGAAAATAACACAGGCCATAATGTGGAACGTTTGCTATCACAACCAAATATATCACTGTAAAGTTTGGAGAAGGTAATGTAATGAAAGGAGTCTGCTATGTTTAGTAAACTGTGGACTCACTCTGATGCAGTCCAGGTGACCACTCTTATGGTGCACATCCTGATCTGCTCTGCCCTTACTATCTACAGAAACATTTGGCCTAGGTTGCTTCACAGAGGAGACTGATGGGGTAACACCACCACATTGAGGTGAAAGAGCATGACTGTAACTTAACTATCTAGTCTTAACTAGTGGGACCACAGAAGATGGACCAGTAGTGGATGTGTGTGCACACTGGAGCAAAGACACTGATACTCAATAGGCAAGGTTTGGTCTACCGAGACGGGTCCTGCCTCTCCCATGTGGCAATCAGCTAAGCACAGTCAGGGTACACAGAACCCTGCTTGTACTACAGCACTGCTGTAGTACTATAGAGGCCAGGATTTATACTGACCATACCACAGACAGCATACTTTCATTGTGAGCTGCCAATGACTTTGTTACCTCACCATGCCTGTGCTCCTGTCCTTCATGCAGTACACACATCTGGTGTGCAACAGGATCTGTGACATGGGCAAGTGCACCGATGTCTGATCCATGACATTGCTGGGAATATTTATTTGCCTATAGCAGTTGGCAGACGCACTCTGACACCTGGCCATGCACACCATCTGCACACCTGCATCTAATCTGATGGCCAGTATCAATGCGTTGTGGGAAATTGTTGGCATCAACAGCAGTCTCAGCTTGTGTCTGTTGTTCACTGTGCTCATTCTGTTCACCATCTGATGCCCCCGCATTGTCAAAATGTCCAGAAAAGTTATCCTCCATATCTATGGCTACAGCTACATCCACATGACTATCACCATCTTGTCCAGAATGTATCACCATGTCACCATCCTGTGTGCCAGGGGCCATCCTACCATACTGAGACACATCAGATCCCAAATCATGATTAGTGGATGGGCTAATGGGGGATACAGATAGTTGATGTGCTAAAAAGAAGACACAGATGAAACAGATGTCACCATAAACAATATACATTCTTGTGCAATGAAAAAGTCTATAAAACACTGTCTGTGACAAATACTAATGTGACATATAAAAACTAACAACAATGCCTGCAAACATAACAGTTGTAAAATCAATATAACTTGTGATATCTTTAGAAGCTGTCTGGGGGATTCAAACCTCTAACACTAAATATCTGTTGAATAGAGGTCCAAAGACAACTTCATCATGCCATACAAGTCTACATGCATTTTTCATTAAAATACTACACAAACTAACAACTGAACAACTTACGGAAAGCATCAGAAAGTTTCAGGATCTGTAAGCAGACCACAAATAGTAGGGATCCTTTGTAAGTCAGTAGTAATAAGATTTTTGTTAAGAACCATCAATAAAAAAATATCTGTAACAGCAAAAGACCATAGTATTAAGGCATGTAAGAACCATCAATGAGGCAATATCCATAATAGCAAAAGTACATACAGATAATATCAGAACCCATGGTTTTCCGTACTTACACCACAGAGTGTGCAGAATTACCTGCAGGACATATGGATGATCCATAAATCTGTCTTATGTACTGTTCACTTTTGTATGTAAATCTGTCCATGCAACTGTATATGGGAAATTGCTGCATATCCTTAATGAATATAGCAACACCTGTATGCAAAAAAGTCAATCAAACATCACTCCAGTAAGTTACAACCATTTCTCTTAAAACTCACATTTTCAATAAAAATAAAATTTAAACAAGTACCTTTGAGAATGAGTAAGGTTAACAGGTGTAATATTCCCCAAAATAGAAGTGCTAGCAGGTGCCAATTTACCTTATCAGAGCTACCTCTGACTGAAAGTAGGCGCACCTAATGTGCATCCATCTTTAAGTACCATTTGTGCCATACATAATTAATGAAGTTCATTAAAATTCAAGGTTTCGGAATTCCATTTACACGCATCCATATAATTTGTCTACATTCAGCTTAACACCCAGGTGCACTGTGCAAGTACCCAATAGGTATCTACAAACAGTACCATGTGTGGCATGTGCCAATTATCTTCCAATGATCTGATAACATGACATAAGCACCACGTTTAAATATTGATTTTGCTACATTTCCAGATCAGACCACTGCTACCTACAAAGTGAGTGGGCCCTCAGTGAGCATTTTTACATTTTTGTATTTATACTACATTTTCCATTGGAGTATCGAGATGGCTACTTCCAGGAGGCTATGAAATGTCCGTGCACCAAATTAGACAAAGGAGGAGACCACCTAGATGCTGACCATCTATGCTGAAGTACAGCATTAGATAAGAGCCAGACCAAGGAACTTCATGATGTGGAATGTGAGGGGGTACCAACAACATACAGGGATCTACTGGACTGGACTGCAGGTTCACCACTGCTATGATGACCTGCATCAGAGTGACATGCAGGGTCTTCTTCGAAGGGTCACTGAAGTGCAGAGACAGCCAGTGGATCCCTACAGTAAGTGTCACAATCCTGTGAACAGCTGAGTATTCCTGCAGAACTTAGAGATAGAGCTGTATCCCAAATATATGACAGATGACTTTTTTAACAATTGAGTAGCTGTTCTGATGGCTAGCTCATTGGGATAATTGAGTAGCTATGGCAGCTATTCTCCACATAAGTATGGGTTCAATTCCCATAGTTTTAATTTATTTAATAATGTTTATAATATACATAGTTCTGAACTTTGTAGACATACATCTGTTTTCCAGCATGTAACAACATCATTTCACACATCGACTGTCCTTGTGCATCGTTGATGCCCATAGTGCCTAGGCGGCTGATGGCTACACATTTCATAGTTATCCATTATAGTACCATAGCATCACCTACTGTAGCAGTATATGTCTGACTTAGTAACTCATAAGTAATTTCTTTACTTCATTCTTCCTTATAAAGTGAACATTCTTACCACAGTCCCCTTTTTTAAGCCAATATGAATGCCTGTTCGACTGCTTACACATATGTTTTCAGTTATGTATTGATAGCTATTTCTTTAGAGTATAATGGTCTATAAATGTCAGAAGTTTCTGTATTCATCTGTTATCTGCAGAAATTCTTCTGTTAGCTCAGCCTTTAAAAAAACATCCAGCATGCCTACATTTTAGTGTGCTGTGGGTTCAAATCCACACAGAGGAAACATTAAATTGTAATTTTGGTTTACTTCACACATATGTAGAGAAAATTATTCAACTTTTTGATATTAATTTTGTTTATGAATAACTCAGTTATTTGTTGAATCCTTATGAATATGCTCATAAATCGTTAACAGTCTGTTAGTTGCAGCTCTTTAAGTACAGGGTTAGTAAAGTTTGCTACAGACTGCTATATGTCTAACAAAGTTTTGTGCAATATGGTATTATTTTCAAAAGTACAATCAAGTGTTGTTTTATACTTAATTATTAAATTCATTTCAAGAACCACATTGCCCTTATCTTTTGAGGGAGTGAGATGGGCAGACTTACAGCTGAAATGCAGAACAGGGAAGATGCAAGTATTTGCTTAGTGATGTGTACTTTGCCAACGGATATCTTAGTCCTCCCACATATCTTACTGTGTCCCTCATGTACAGCAACTTTTATGGTTCTGTTAACAGAAGCTCTCTGGCACATGACGCTGTCCCACTGACTGAGGAATATGTTTCCCATTGCTGTTAATGTTTTGACCACAGTGAAGACATGAATTAATTCTTGCTAAGTATTTACCTACATCCCCAGCACATGTTCATTTTTTTAAATCCTAAGCCAGGGTCCATATGTGTAGACTACCCCCATCCAGGTGACGTCATAACATCAGTCTTCTCACTGCTTTCTTAACACAACTTTAGTCACGATGGATTAGGTAGGCAGGTAGGTGTCAAAGAATCTCATGTCTTACAATCTGTGTTCGAAGATGTAAAAGCCTGTGAGTAACCTTGTAAAATGTGTATGGTGATAGTCTCATGTTCTTTAAAAGTAAATTTTCTAGAACCTGATCTAAACAATGTATATTCCTGTTATTTGATGAAAACATAATTTATAGTTGCTCTTTAATTATGCCCTGTGTGCACTTTCTCTGTTTTGTTAAATTAAATGCATGGAGAGAGAGAGATGTATTGATTACTTTCTCTGTTTTGTTAAATGAAATGCATCTGATCCTTGTTAGAGATCTGTATTTTTCACATTACCATGTATATTGCTTAGAAGGCATGTATACCCAGCATGCATCTGTAAGGTAAGTGAAATAATCACATATAGCTGTGCTTAAAACACTGATTTAAATCCAAAAATGTTGAAATATTATTTATAATTAAGACATTTTTTCTGCAGTCAGTTTTTGAAATGTACTTCACAATCTAAATAACAGTTGGGCTTGTGTATTTGCCACACTTGCGATAGTTAATTTGCATGTAAGTCTTAGTATTTTGATTCCTGCTTATAATGCATATGTTAATGTATTTGTACGTGTCAGTATGTTTCTTCAAGAGCTGATCTGTTGTGTATACTTTGCAGAGTAATGGATCACAGCACCCCCCCCCCCCCAGCTATTCCAGTGTCTCATTACCTTGCGTTACCCCCCACTTACCATAAACATTGTTCAAACCTATCAACATGCATACCATTTTTTCTTTACTTCTACAATGATTAGAGATATTTAAAACTTTTTTTTTTAATTTTATAGCACAAACCCTAGTAGCCATTTGCTAAACAAAACAATACAGTATCACAATGAGAACAAACTTAACATGAACAGTATGCTTCTCTGCCCTTGAAACTCACATTCATTAAAAAGGCATTGAAACCCACATTCAAAGAAAAAGCATTTAGTCAGTGGTGGATGAAGTATACCTTTGGGCTGTTTTCAAACCATAGGCCCCTTGCACACATTTTATGGACCATACATACATGCATGTGTTTTTTGATGCACCATCCTGATTGTATTAAATTATATTCTTTGTATAATGCACCATAGGTTCATAGGTTCATAGGTAGGTACTAGGCTATTGGCCCTAGGGCCTATATAAGCCTAGTCAAATGGTACCCTGTCTTTCGCCACCCAAGAAAATTATTTTCCTGTGCCCCTGTCGAGCAGAGTCACAGAAGTGATCCCCGGGGTGAATTTCCTATCTCCCATCCGATCATCAAGATTTTTCTGGAAGAGTGCTAATGAGGAGCTTTGTTTGATATAGCTAGTAAGTTTGTTCTAGAGTATGGGAAGTCTCTGGGACAGGAATCTATCCCTCTAGCATTTTCTGTTTATTGTGGTGACAAGGTTTAGGTCCCTAGAACATGTAGCTCGGAGGGATTGGGATTTCTTTAAGTGGAGCATGTCCAATAGCTCTGGGTTTGACATAACTTTCGATGTTAGGCAGAGATCGCCTCTGAGTAGGCAATATGTGATGGAGTAAAGCTGGAGTTTTTTTAGATGGTCTGCGTAGGGCATTTGTTTGAGGCTGGTAATCCTCTTCGTGAGGTATTTCTGCGGCCTTTTCAGTTGTTGTGGATGTCTTGTGAGGTACATACCAAAAAGGGCATTGTACTCTATAATGGGTCTAATGAATGACTTGTAGAGGGGAACAATAACCTCTTTTTTCCTGGATAAGAAACCTTTTGTGATGAGGTGTGCCATGTAGAAGTATTTCCTGACTACTGTGGCAATGTGATTATCAAAGGAGAGACTACTGTCCACCTGTGACCCAAGGTCTCTTATCACACTTTCGGCATTAAGTAGACTACCACCTATGTGGTAGTTCATGGGTACAGAGTTTTTACCAAAAGGGATGACAATGCACTTTTTGGCATTGAGCTTGAGGCCATGACTTTGACACCAGGCATCTGTCGCAGTGAGGCTCTTTTGTAGGATGTCCACATCATTAGGAGTTTTGATTATGGCTCCTAGTTTGCAGTCATCTGAGAACTTCATTAGCAAAAGACCTTCTGTGTTAGCCTGTACTTCAGAGAAGTAGATACCAAACAGGAGGGGACCCAGGACTGAACCATGTGGTAATTCACTTGTCACTGGTCTGAAGTTGGATTTGGAGTCTGTGAAGCTGGATTTGGAGTCCACTTGTTTGAAATTGTTTTAAATTTAAAGGTTTGAACATTTTTCCAGTAAGGAATGAAATAAAATATATGAATCAATAATGACAAAACTACCCATTTCACAACATTTCAACTACAAAAGGCCACTCAAACTTCTGTCATTACAATCCCCAATATCAGTTAACATACACAATCTCTGCAGCAGTAAAAGTCATCTGAATAATTTCACATAGAACTGATCTATAACTAATGAAGAAGTTACTATAGGCAAACAAGTTTACATTTCATGTACAAATTAATTGCCTGCTGCCCTTGAAAAATAACCCGCCCATGTTACATTTTAAAAAACATTGTTAAGCTGGTAATATTGCAGTAGGGAATTTGTCAAACTGTCAGCAAATTCATAGTTAATAGGCATCTCATCCAAAGGAGGATACACTCAAGAGTGTAGCCAGCACCCCATACCCCCTTAAAAGGGACACTGCAAATCAGCAGTCCATCCACATGGTGTGAGAATAGAACCCACAGCTTTCTGCACACAAGGCAAGCATTCCACCTGCTGTTCTACTAACACTGCTTTTAAAATGTATAGCATTGATGATGGCTATTTTCTAGACAAAACAATTACACATTGAAAATAGACTTAAAATGAGCAACAGTAAACTTATCTTCCCTTGAAATTCAACATTCCTTGAAAATACACAGTAATTCAACATTCTTTGAAAATGCTCTTAAACTCATTTGTCCTTAAATACACTTGCTGATGACAGTTTGGCAGTTAATATAGAGGATTCAGGCTCTAGGGTCCTGTATTCAAGGTACAGGTTTAAAGTGTGAATAAGTTAACCAACCTATTATCCCTAAATGGGGCATCACATACACACACAAACACACACACACACACACACACACACACACACACACACACACACACACACACACACACACACACACACACACACACACACACACACATCTGTGTTTGTTTTACAAATGACCCCAAGTTAGTCTAGACTGGCAACTCTCCATAATAATCCAAACCCATACTTGTCTGTTAAAAATCAAACTTGGCTCCAGTATTTAAATGTGCGTGTGTCATACTAAAGATGCACATGCAGACATTACTAAGGATGTACTCTGTGTGCATCCTTAAAGAAGAAATGTAATGTACCCAGAGCACGTTGTTAATGAAGACATGTATGCTTTATGGCAGCCCCCAGACAGTGGGTCCCCAAGCCAGTGTGCATTAGGTGATTGCCTAGGTCATGTAGTGCTGGATCTGGCCCTGGTTTACATTGTGGTTTACTGACTGTGTGGCATGCCCTTAACTTTAACATTGGTATTGCATCTGCCTACAATACCTTGGGTGTTTTTGTTACAACACACATGCATTCTAGGATGCTTATACAGATAGGCATTTCTTCGCATTTCATAATCAGCAAGCATCGTCAGGAAATTTGCATTTAACAACTACTGATTGGCACTTATTGTAGGTAGGTAGTGCATACAGCTGTACACATACAATACTGTTACTACATCATATATTAGATTGTCATATGTTGTGGGCTGTGGTGATTGAGCATAATAAATATTTGTTACTGTTGTGTTTCATTATATTGATGTGTGTTCAGCCAATTATCATGCTGCCTGTCTCAGATGTTTGTTATATGACTTGCCTAGTTTCCACAATATTGTCATTTCACTTTGTCCTCATTTTAACAATGTCATTTGGTAGCTGTTCATATGAATCATTACATGCAGAGACTACAGTTTATAGGCTCATAGGTTCATAGATTAGTACTAGGCTAACTGCCCTTGCGAGTCATTTTAAACCTAGCCAATTATCCTCTGTGAGATTCAAACCCTATACCTTGTGTTTGTAAGGCAAACACCTTAACCATTAGGCCACCCTCCCAACCCTAGATTCCTGGATTCCTAGATTTTTACTAAGCTAATGACCCAGAGGGCTTTTCTAAGCCTAGCCAAGTTGCCATGAAAGAATAATGATATCCTGTATCTAAACAGGACATTGAGGTCCAGGCATTTATATGGTACTTCTGTCCATAATAGACATGGGTGACAGGCCTGGTGTAAATTATTAATTCACTGTCCAGTGATCCAGGGTGTGCATAAATTCTGTAGCAGACAAAATCAGCTTCACATGGATTGAAAGCCTGTTCACAGGAGGTGCAGTCTATGGGACACATATCTGTCCCTCCAGCATTGTTCTGTTTATGTCACAGACAAAATTCTGGTCCTTCAGCCTTGTGTTTCTGGTACTGTTTGACTTATGAATATGCAGGGAATTCATACTTGTGGAGTTTGAAGATATCTTGTAAGCCAAGCACAGTCACCCCTCACTAATCTATATCAGACTCAGTAGAGGGAAAGGTCTTTAAGCATTCTGAGTAAGGCAGAGTTGTTATGCCTTGTATTTTTTTGTATTGAAACTCTGAGGTAGTTGTAATTGCTGCATATGCCTGGTCAGATACATACCGAAGGGAGCATTGCCCTCTATGATTGTTGTAATAAGGGCAGACAACAGTGGGATAATGAACTCTTTGGACCTAGCTGCCAAGCCCTTAGTTATAAGTTGCACAACCCAAAAGGATTTCTTCACAAATGTGGCCACATGGTGGTCGAAGGTAAGTCAACTGTCTACATATGTACACAGATCCCTGACCACTGGGTTGACTCTTGGAGATATATTATTAACATAGTAATTAGTTAGGATGGTTGGCTTTCCAAAGGGCAGAATTATGCAATTCTTAACATCAATTTTAAGACCATGTCTTTGACACTATTTGTTAGTCAGACATAGGCCTTCTTGAAGAATGCCTCTGTCTGCATGGGAGTCAAGAATAACCCCCAGCTTGCAACCATCTGCAAACTTAGCCATAAACCTTCACTGTTTGCTTCCACTTCAGAGATATAGATGACAAAAAGCAGACCCCAGTAGCGAGCCATGGGGGAACTCAGCTAGTGACTGGCCATCCATTGGATGCAGTCTGACGTATTTTGATCTCCTGGGCCATATTAGTGAGTGAGCCATTTGGATATCCAGCTTGTCTATAATGCCTGAGTGGGGTATTGTATCAAAACCCTTGGCCAGGTCAAGGCAAACTGTATGCACAGTCTTGCCCACATCCATTGCTTTGGTGACTCTCTCAATGAAGTCCACAAGATTTAATAGGCATGACCTTCCTTTAACAAAGGTGAACTGTGATGAGGCCAGTCTTTGCAGACTACCTACGTCCTCATTTATCATGTCCATGATCATTCTTTCCAAGACCTTACATATGAGGCTGGTCAGACGTATGGGCCTGTAGTTATCCTAATTGGTGGTTGGACCTCCATTGTGTAGGGAATGATTGCAGGCATCTTTCATTCTATGGGCACAAAACCTGACTGTAAGTTCCAGAAGAAAAGTGATTCAGAAATGTCATTTTTCATGGTATTTAATATGCATCCCAGTTACTGGGGCCCAATTGATGAAGTGTATATGGCCTTGGAAAGTGTTTTGAAGACTTGTTTCCTAGTAACGGTTGTGGGGATTGTTGTGTACAGTATTTCATTTGGACTATCAGGTGGGGAATGTGGGTGAGAAATTTCAGCAGGATCTCCCATTTACATTCACACACAGACATAACTGCTCAGGGAACACATGCATGGGAAAAAGAAAGGGAATAATTACATGCTGCCATAAACTCAGATGGACAGTTTACTGAGGCAGACGATAACCACAGATAAAGTAACGGGGAGATTGTGTTATGTGCATTAGGAGCCATTCACTAGCAGCAATTGCCTTGATTATAATTCTGCTGATTGCTAATGTTTGCACTATTATAATTCTGCTGATTGCTAATGTTTGCACTATTATAATTCTGCTGATTGCTAATGTTTGCACCATTTAAACTGAACTGTGTTTTAAATAAGACGTTTGATATATACCACTGCACCTTCAGTCTCATGTTTGTATTTACAGAACTCACCGGTGGTATGCACATCAGTTTCATATTAAGGTCAGCTATGATCATGGGAATGTGCTGCATGATAGACACTTAGCTTTCATTTCTGTCTTGTTTTGCAATTCATTTTAACAGTGCATAGGACCCGTGGATGTTTGTCTATGAGATGGAGACAATGAGCATGTGCCAGGTCACTGATGGACTCCTCAGATGATGAGAATGATGAGGATGCTGGACCTGCACCTGCCTGAGCCATCATGTCTGCTGCACCCTGTAGGAGATGAATCCATAACTGGAACAGAAATGATTATTGAGCGGAGATCCATGAGGATGTGACCAATGTGTTTTGAACACAGATGAGGGACATGATGGGAACTTCTTCCAAGATATGGTACAGGGTTATGCACTACTCACTCAGGGAGATAACCAGGTTGATCATTCATGAAGCTTATCCCCATCAGCCTGGTCTACCTGTTATGCTGCCAATATGCTGATTGCCATATAACTGACTGGACTGTATATGCACTCTTGTGCATGGATACCATATAGATGAAATGCTTATGTGTTATTGTAATGTAACATTTAATTATGTTTCAGTGTGTGCATGACACACATTAACCCATTACACTTTCCTTCCACATTCAGCTGTCCATGTATTGCAGCAGTTAACCTGCAGCTATTGCTGCCACAATTAGCCTGCAAACATGTTTCACTGAGAGCAACTGACAGACAACAGATGTTGATCATAGTCCAGCACTACCACTGTGGTATGGTTTGGATTTGTGTATTGCCATATCATGTATGTGGAACAGAAGGACAGGTCATTTCCCATGTGCTTTGGATGACAGTTGTCTTGATGTCCCACTGGAATTATATGCTGTTGCATGCCACGTATTGGCAATATTGATGCCAAACGGGGGGGGGGGGGGTCAGATAGAGGTATGTCATAGCTAAGAGCAGTCCTTTTCTGACTGCATCAAATATCAATGTAGCACTAATGTATACAGAGTGGTACAAATATTTTTTTCAATAACTACATTACGCCATGATTGCAGTATGTTAACATTTCCACATCCATTACTTGTTCACATAAGTTCACACCTTTTGCAAATAGTTGTACACATTAACTTATAGTACATGTCTCTACACATACTCAGATCTATAGTGACACACAGTTGTACCTTTGACATGTGAACTTTCAATAACTTACTGCTGATGTGCTGTAATGATGCTCACAGGAGTGTCCTCTGCACATGATATACACCTGTGTTTTTTTATTAACATTTGCATGACAGTATATGTGTATTTGATAGAAATGCTTAGCTTGCTTACTTATGCATGCTGATATTACATGAATGCACATTACTGTGCATGTGTGATTTATGCATGGCTATTTCTGTAGATATTAGCAATCATTCTACCCATATGACATACATTTGCCATTTGCTTAAATGTATTTGGGTTAGCTTCTACAGCACCCTGCATGCTGTACACATGCATTTGCAGTGTGTCAACTTACCTTGCCCTGTTTTTCCTTGATGTGGGCTCCACATGCTAAGCATATGTTTGCCTTTGTTGCAATTATTGACCACTGCCATGTATTACATGGTTGACATGGTGACATGTACCAAATGTATGGCCATTTTAAGGATGCAGGACATCTACACACAAGTCGTTGGCTACTGCTTACAATACATCCTTGTTCTTGTTATACTTGTATGTTAACCAGCATACATTGTTGAAATCCATGTGCATGACCTGATATAATTTTTAAGCTGTAGCATTTTCCAGCATTGGTAGATCTGCATTTGCTCATCTGTGATGTTGCTTAGCTTACACTAGCACTGCTGATGGATTACTTTGGACATATGTTTATTTATCCAATTTGACTGTGATCCTTACTTATTACCCTACAACACAAATCTACCATTGGTCATACTCATCCAGGTATGATTGGCACATAGTTTACAGCATATTGTAGCATGATAGTACATAGGTAGATATGTTTTTCTGCATTACATCATGGCTTGCATACAACCCTCCCTGTTTGACAACTTTACATTGCAGTGTGCTGTCTGTGTAGCTTACCTGTCCTGACTGTTTTGGCCAGCCTTTGTCTGCTGTGTGTTGTGATATTTATTTTATGGGTATACCAGATGAGATGGCCTTCTCCCCCTCTTTCCTTATCTTTGCCATTCCTTCTATTCTTAAAAAAATAGATAAATAAAAAATGGGATCTATTCCCACAAAAAACAAAATGCCCATGCCCTCTAACTTTCCATCAGATTTTCCTATTCGAATGTCCCCCTTGTGCATCCCTCTTCTTCACCTGTGCCCTTCATCTTCTTTTCTATCTCCAACTTTCCTCGGGTCTGTGCCTTACCTGTGTTCCCCACACAACCCCCACACCCATTGTTAGCTAATGTTAGCTGTGGCAATGCGACCATGATTGCCTTTCTCCATTATTCATTTTTTATTAGAAATGTTATGGAATCCATATGTGAAAGCAAGCATATTTTATTAGTACAGGACTTATGGAAACATATGTAGTTGTCTCTAATCTTACTTCACAGATTCCTGAAGATATGTATTACGAATGGCATGCAAGCTTGCAAGAAAGTTAAGTATATGTTATTAGTAAATGAATTACGGAGATATCCTTAGTTTTCTTTAACATTACTGGACAGATTGCTGAAGATATGTATTACGAATGCCATGCAGCTTACATTGAGATAGTTAGCATTTTTATAATAACAGAGTTAATTACTTTCCATAGCTGTCCTTAACCTTACTAGAGAGATTTTATTATAGATATGTATTTAACCCTGTCAGGATGCTTGAGTGGTGATAGTACTTCATGATTTTACAGAGATTTTTTTATTACCTATGGATTATTTCTGTGTATGTTAGTGCATCGTTGCTACTGAGATACTCCCTTGTATAACAAGGTTTTTTGAGTTCACTGTGGCACATTTAAATATTACAATGATAGATGCAACTTTAGCACTGATATTGGCGTAATGCACCAGATTCCATGATCTTTATAGAATCCGGCCCCTTATAAAGGCTCTTTCACTGTTCAGATAAAATATTTGTTAAAGAATCATTTAGAAAAAAATTTCTTTAGCTGAACATGTAGCATGTGCTATGATGAAATGAAAGCGCTCACAGTAACAACAGACTACTTTTTATAAGCAACATTTTTGATTTGTGCATTAGGAAGTAAAGGTACATTTTTCAAACGTAATGAAAATGTTTCTGTATATGTTAAACGTAGCAATTTAAATAAAGTTTAAAGTAAGGAAGAAAGTCAGTAAGATGCCTTTCTGCTATGTTCAGGCAATATGAGACAGCAGACATGCACAGGATGATTTTTTTCTTTGTTCAAAAATATGTTATATAATATTACATTTGAAAAAAAATTGCATCTAACTTTATTGTGACTTATTAAAATTTCTTGTGTGGAAGAATAGTGTACAAGTGATTGATTATGCCCTTTATTTAGAATAATATTATCATCTCCATGAGAAACTAAAAAATGCACATCGAAGCATAGGAAATGCTCATCTTGGATAATAAAATAAGTTAGGATAGTTGTGAACATATGCATTTTTGATGATCACTATTCTTTATATTGTTATGAAGCAGCAGAAACAGTTCAGAAAGTTGAATGATGTTCAAAGGCATTTCTGAAGCAGAGCTTTCAACATTATGTATAAATAAAACAAAAGCACAGGTGTTAAGCATCGATGTATGCAGGTCTCTCTTGCAAAAGCATGTTATGCTCCATTAACAATTCAGTGGTTTAAGCTGTCATCTGTCATGGCAATTCGCAAAGATACAAAAATATTAAAGCTGTTAGACACATTGCTGATTAATGAAGACATATGCCACTCTTATGCTTTCAGACAATATCCGTATCAGTTTCATAGAAAGAGAATAAAATAAAAGTATTGCTATTTGATCTATGCCCCAGAGAAAATGCTACATTTATCTTGCAGTTACATGTACTAGAAAACAGAAGTGCTGTTACAATAATAATTATTATTAGTTATTATCAATTTTTTTTATTACTCCTGTTGTTTGGAATATCCATGCAGTAAATACAGATTACTTGGAATACTTTGCTATTTATAATTATGGGTAGAACAGTTCTGAAAGTTATACTAAGTGCAATAGTTGCTCGGCTTTAGTCTGCCCTTGAGGGAATCTGTGCTGGCAAAAAAGGTAGACTTCCAGTGCAAATAAAGAAAGCGTGAACACAAAGAAATCTACAAAAGTGTGCTTTTGTACTGACAGGATTGCCAGCATTTGGGAATGGTATTCAAAATGTACATTATTTCAAAATGAATCCTTAAGAGCATGTCCGTGTTGTTAATGTCTTAGTATGTTATTAATGTCTTAGAGCAACAACACTGTGATGATATGTTTTGCTGGGTTTGGCCTATGTCAGCTATATGATCTACATGTGTTATTATGTATAACATGAGTCAGTATTCTGGCACTGGGTGTTTTCAGTCAGTTGTCACTATTTATTTGTGTAGTAGTAATCTATATGCCTTACAAAACTTGTAAACATGAGTAAATATTTATTGCAATTAAAATAATTACAGGCCATATCATTCATCTTAAAGGAAGGGTTTGTAATTTGCTGATTGCAGACTTTAAGCCAATAAAATAGAAATCTTTGAAAGGCAAACACTGCAGATGGAAATTCCTTCATTCTAACAGTTGACAAACTCACATTTTGAGTTTACATAAGTGAAAGTCCTTAGGTGGGTAGAAGGCTTTCACAGGTAAGTGATACTTTGGTTGTGATGTGGACTGTTCATCATCACTGTTAGCTTTATGTGATGTGCCAGCTTGCCAGTAACTAATGCAGAGAAAAAGGTAGGTATGTAATATCGTATGTCATGGCTGACATAATAAGTATCATGGATGTCGCTTGTTGCATTCTGCACTAGATGAAGTATATGAATGCCACCTGTCAGCTACATTTGATAAAATACATTGCATCAATTTCATTAAAATGATAGATGTCCATACACTACCATTGCAAGCATGTTACCTGTAAGAAGGTGAGTTAGACTAGAAATATTCCTCAGATAAAAAGATGTGTAGACAATGGCTCACAAATGACCCTTAAGTGTTAATGTCTGCAATTCAAAATGATACCCATACTGGATAGCTTAGTCTTAGAACTCCACTCCTCTCTGTATATTGAAAGTGCTAGAAGATGTAAGGGATCATCTTGGAATCATCTATTTATATTTACAAGCACATACACAATAAGTTGAACACAGACAAATTGAAACTCACACAAGATACGGAGAATACGGTAAAATAACCAGATGTGCCAACCTATACAACTCCTGACATAATGACATTTGTATTTTTTCAGTGTGCCTGTCCTGTCAGGGAAAATGTAATTAAAAACAAAATGTCACCCCCTAAGAGAATTTGAAGCCATTACTCATTTCATTAATATTCTTTTAAGTGTAACATTATATCAGTGAGCTACCGCAGCAATCACAATGAAAGTATTGGGGGAACACATATCAGGGGAATGTTACCCAACAACAGAATGGAAGTAGAGAGGTAAAATAAAGAATGTGACCGTGAAAGGATTGAAACAACCTATTCTGTACTGTGACACACAGTCTACAAAGAAGGTCCTTAACAATCTAAGATATGACAGCAGTCAGAAAAAAGACATAAGCTTTACTTCCTTTAATTTTTGACAATTGCCACACAATGGCACTCACCATATTTGCTGGACCAATGGCAAAATATGTAGTGTATGACACAGAGTGGACTTCATTTCTGCTATACAATGACAAGTGCCATTTCTTGTTGGTTTTATATGGACATTGAGGGTGCTCTCCATGACACACACACAGTGAAACATGACCACAAACACAGACTTGTTTTATAAGCCCTTTTGTGGGGCATATGTATGGTATGTTTATCTAAATGTGAGTATAGGACAGACATGAAAAGAAGAAGCAAGAAAAGTGTAGAAGAGAAGGTAAACATAAAGAATAAGCAAGATGGTGGCAGGGTAGGAGAAATAGTTTTTTTCTTTGGGACAGGTGCAGATTTTTCTTTTTCAAGAGAAGAGAAAGTTGCGGTGGGAAGGAAGTAAGTAAGGGAAGTAACAGGAAAGTATGAGGGGTAGGTTAGCTATCAGGGAAAGACAGACAAAACTAACTGGGTCTGGATTAACACAGTGAGAGGGAACACAGTGGTGAATAAGACATCAGACAAACAGAGGGAAGACAATGGTGAAAGAAGGATTGTTAAACCAATGGGGTGGGCATAGACACAAAGGGAAGGGGAACATCAAGGCGGGGAATAGGACTGGGTATTCATAGATTCAGTCTGTGTAGCCAAGACCCACTGGGAGATTACTCATCACCATAGGTAATGCTACCACTCAGTCCTGGCTCAGAAGATAGAGCCATTGCATTTATGAATGCAACTCAGTAGGTTGCTGGAGCATGGTATCCATCTGGCTTACATGGGCAAACAACCTCCTGTTGATATCCCTACACAACGTCTGCCTGATGCTAATGGGTGACAAAAGTGCTACCTGCACTTGCACTGCTACTGGCACGTACCACTGTAGCAGGGGTACCTATTGCAGGTGGTACAGGTAGCGCAGGAGGTGTGACCCAGATGTACTGTGCACCACCGCTGGTGTTGGCGGTGGTACTGCTGCTGCTGCCACATCTGGGGTGTTGACAGCCCTTGTCAGTGAACCATTTGCAGTTTGCTGTGCTGCTGTATATAATAGTAAAACAAATGGAGAGAAAGAAAAAAATTAACCCAAAAAATATATTTAACAGCAAGGATAGTGACAAAGAGAATGGGTGGGAGACAAATACAAATACGTTGAAAACTACTTTCTAACTATTGTTGCTAATGATACAATGAGACTGGAAACACTTTGCAAAGCATTGAATAATCAGGAATATTACAAACCAATGTATCTGTCTATTTATCTTTCTATCTATCTATCTATCTATCTATCTATCTATCTATCTATCTATCTATCTATCTATCTTTCTATCTATCTCTCTCTCTATTTATCTAGCTATCTATCTTCTATCTAATCTGTCTATCCATCTGTCTCTTTATATGTCTGCCTGTCTATCTATCCATCTATATATCTTTCTACCTACCTATTTATCTATATGCAGAGGAGGCCTAAAAGAACAGCCAAGGTGGCATGCAACATTACAGACAGAAGATTATTGGCTGGGGCTATTTGGACCGACCAATGGATGCCTGTGGTCAGAAATGCATTGTGATGCCTGAATACATATACAAAGAAAAGATCCTACTCAGAGAATAACTCTCAACCTTTCAGTGCAAGAAAGCTGTACAAAGATTGAAATAATGGGGGAATAAAGGGACAACAATAGGGACACACTTTAAATATTGCCCTTATAAAGTCAGAAGTTGCTAGAATAACAGGATTTGAGTTAGCATAATTTTTCTGAAGGATATAAAATCTGAAACTCAAATGTATCTCATTATTTAGTATCTTCAGTCCTCAGATCACCCCCAGAGATTTGCTAGAAAACTAAAAATTTTATGAGGAGCAGACCAAAAATACATAGAAAAAATCTAGACAGTTGAGAGGTATGACTCATGTATACATCAGTCCCAGGTGATAGGCAAATGACATCCAGTTCTACTGTGAGTTGTGAAATGTACAGAAAAATGATAATGATGATATTACATATATAGACCTCGTACTGCTGCAATGATGCTAACGTACAGAAAAATATGCATTACATGCTTTTTATGATCACAGCAAGATCTGGAGAGTTAGGAATTGAACCCACTGACAGCCTCATCAATGTGAGAACAGAGACACTTAATATGACAATCCACTTCTCCACCTACATAGAAGAAATCAAGAAGCAATACTTGTAACATTGCGCAATCAGATTAGTGCCTTTAATTTATCCCAGTGACGACAGATGTGCCACTGGTTTCTCAATGTAGGAAGACATTGTGTAAAGCCTACGACTTTTTTATGACAGTTTGTGTACTCACTGTAGCACTTTCTTAGGTGTTCCAGTCTGCTCCTACGCAGCTGCCTGTTCAGTTTGATCTCTACAGGGATATAAAAAGGGCAGCATGAAAAAATGGATGTTGGCAAGCAGTGACAGGTTATTTGTGTTGCTAAAAGATTTTATACACAAAGTAAGAAGGTGGTGAATGTGCCATAAATTCATCCTCCTCTCAGTGAAGGAGGTCTTGCTTGCAATGAGTCATCTCATTGTAATGGTGACAAAACTGTTCCCTTGTACATGGGATGTTAGTAGCATGGGTGACAGCCTTAGCCAAACTATTCCATTCATTCTCTATATACTGTGACCAGTACAGGCCCCATTCAGGTCTCACCATTTGTATTCCTTATGGAGGATGTGGAGAAAAATCTTGACACCATCTCACACAACATCTGTGCACTAAAAGGAGCATGAGCCCCTCTTTCTCTAGGCATAATATCTTTCTTTGAAATATCTCAGAAACAAAGGGCAGGTAATTGGTGCCCAAAACTGTTTTCACATGTCCCAGTCTCTGTGCAATGGTGGACATCAATGAATACCTCATTTTTCTAATGATATCAAAGTTTGAAAATATAGGCACTATATTTTTATGGTTACAATAGCCCTTTTAAGATGTGAAACACAGCAGGTCTCCATCCCTGTGTATGCTGTTGAGATACATGCTCCACAATCTCACCATGTGAGGGTGGTTAAATAAGTGATGACAATTCTCTCAACCATAAAAAAACTGGCTTATTGTGAATGCATGGAGCTACCCGTAGATGCTCAGATGTGTGCATGAAATCTTGTAGAAATCTCTACCCTGTTTACCAGGTTTGCTCTTTGAACAAATTGCGTGATTCAGAAACAATAATAAGATAAGCCCTAATCAGCATAATCATAACACTCAAACAAGTGAATTTGCATGACAGGCAGAGAGCTGCATCACACTAAAGAAGATGTTTCAGAGTACAGAGTTCTGTTCAGGGTGGTTGTTCCTGTAGAGCACGTTCTGATAGAATGAGCTTCCTGCCTGACCTACACAAATAATGGTAAATGTGCCCTGTCCTTTGTACATTCTTAGATGGTTTGCCACTGGCATGTGCAGCTTGGGGATAGTTTATCACATGTTAGTATTTCTACTCACTCTCTCTCTCTCTCTCTCTATATATATATATATATATGGATTCACTATACAATCTTGAAATACTGAAATGTCGAATTTCAGTATTTCGAGACTGAATAGTAGAAAACCCACATATCCGAAAACCCAAAATCACGAACAGCACAATCGTGACCATTCACACACACACACACACACACACACACACACACACACACACACACACACACACACACACACACACACACACACACACACACACACACACAAAACCAGCACATAAACACACACACACACATACACCTACCTAACACTAAAAAACACATAACAACTCACACAAACACACCCATCCTACCTATAAGCAGGGGGCAAGCTCGCCTGCACCCCACACACCCACCTACTTATATATTCTAACTCCGAGGTCGGACTAAACACACAAACACACAAAAAACACCACACACACACACACACACACACACACACACACACACACACACTAAAATCCCTACCCAATACCATCACACACACATCACTTACCTGAAACCCCAGATAAATCCACAAACCACACCACACATCACGAATGCGACACCACAATAGCGGATTCGACATTTGCGGATTTGTCACTTCTGCGTTTGGCATAGTGCAGTTTCGCGTAACTGCACTTTCCACTATTCAGTTTCGACGTACTGAAATTCAACATTTCAGTACATCGAGATTGTCTAGTGAATCCATACATATATATATATATATATATATATATATATATATATATATATATATATATGTGAATCTACCTCGACCCACCAAAATTACGTTTCTCCAAAACCCATCCTCAAAACCAAAACAGAACATACTGTAATGTACTTATAACTGATGATTCTAACATTAGATGGACCAGCTCAGCATTCACAAAATATGGTAAGGAAAGTGCAACTATGCCCTGCTCTCCTGAAACCAAGGTTAAGGATGTCACTAAAGCTATTAAGTGTACTCAGGGTTCTTGAAATATGTTTGCCTTCAGAGTTGTGCATATCACAATCAATGACAGCAGCTATTCTCTCCTCCCTAGATGAAGAGGGATATGACTGATCTAGTGGATGGCTTTATCCACTCGGTAAACCCTATGGTAGTAGTGAAATTCTTCCTTTGCTGAGGACCCTTTCCTATCCCCAAGTTTTTTTCTATTTAAAATCAACTTAAATGACAATTAGAAGCTTGACATTGCAGGTAAGAATAAGTTGAAGGTAAAACTCGTCAATCCAAACACCTTAAAGAAATTCAAAACAAAACAAAACAAACAAAAAATGGATGCCTGGAGGTTTACCTTGCTTTTAAAGGAGTTGGAGTATTTTCTATCAAACTCTCTTCAAAGACTTGACCTGCATTCCATAAATACCTGATTACAAGCCTTTCCACTCAGCTCAGCACTTGGTATAAAGGGGTGTTTTATTCTATAATGAAGTTACAAGAAACAACACGGACTAAAAAGTACAATTCTTAATTATTTTATTGTACCCCTCCTTGTGACCTTAAGAGCATGGCCACTTTCTTGATAAACCTGTAACCCTCTCAATAATGATATAAATCCTTAAAGGGAACCTGAATCAAGAGTGTGTGGGGGTCATGTGATGTTGCTGATATCACAGTCTATATTTTAAGCTACAGTTGTATACATGTGTGGGAAGCTACCTTCTGGGTTAAAATTATAAAAACGTTGTCCTCGCCTTTCTGGGGTGCTTGGAGAACTACAGGGAGCTGCATGTTGAGAAGGATAGTGAAATAATTGTCTTGCAGAATCTCTTCAGTTTCCTCTCAAGTAATGATCAACAGACCTGTGCAAGCTTGGGCATTGAGGAGGCTACTTTTTGTTTCCAGTGATAAGTGCTATGTTAATTTATGTAATTGACTGTTAAGTCATTAAATTTCTGAGCATGTATTTAATGACATCTGAAGTGCTGCATCAATGGTTGCTTTCTATTGCCAGTCAATATTTGAATGAAAACAATGTATCATGAGCAGTGACTTGCTTTAGCTTCTCAGTTAAATCTGCTTATCAAACACCAGCACAAGTTAGTTTCGCTACTGAATGCAACTCATTCAGTAGATTGATGAATTAGCTTCATTGTGCTTAAGCACAGGAGGTTAGACGATCGCCTTACAGTACAACAGATGTATTACAAGACTGCTGCATAAAAATACAAAGCAATCAGTGCTGTGCAGGCAATGCAGCTCAGCTCACTGCATGTGCAATGGTGTTAAGTGGGTAGGTGGGCTAATGCAATTTGGACCATGTCTACTCATGCATCACACAATATAGCAACAAGAAATCAAAACAGTATATAGGCATACTCCATCAATAAACCGCATATTTAATGTGATATGTGACTAAAAAGAGCAAGAAATTAAAACATTTTTTGCATTGTGCAATTTACTACTGAAGTACATCAACACGGCAAGTTGTACTTTGTAGTTAAAGTAATCCATCAGCACTCACAGTACATTGACTAACAGCTTATGCCAGTTACAGTTTAAGGAAATTATACAGATCTGGAAATCATACTCCATTGTTATGCACTCAGATATCAAAACTCATTAGCTGTAACACAGAGAAAAGATTTTATATCCTCTGCATGTGCTTTGTAGGTCAATAGGTTTATAGGTAAGTACTAGGCTAGCTGCTCTTCTGAGCCATTTTAAGCCTAGACAATTTCCATTTCTAAGGTGAGAAGCAAAGCCTGTCCCTTATGAGTGTGAGTTAAACACCTTAACCATTGTACAGATCCCCAGCCCAATATGTAGGATGATATTAAATTAAGAGACATAAAAAGAGGTTAAACAGATATCCAAGGTAAGCTGTCTTACCAAGGCAAGTTAAAGAAAATGTAAGCAGATATACAGATTGAAACAATAAGGGGAGGAAAATCTAAACTGATTATTTTTTACTTTTCTTGAGTGCAGCTGGGTCAAAGTAATTTGAGAGAAAAAAACTTTCACTGGCAATGGAATCTACTTTTTACTCCACTGTGTTACTCTGAGTAGGTGTGGCACAGTCTCTTATTTGGGAGTGGAGGTTGGTTTCCCCCTGAAAAAAAAATTGCCTCTGAGGTTCACCAAAAGTCGTTTCAGCCTTTTTTTTGTGATCAATCAGCAGTCAGTGAAAGAGATGTTGATAGACAGACATGAATCCAGGAAAGGTGTTGACAGATATATTGCATGCCTGTAGTGTCAAGTTAAACTGATAGCATAAAAGCCTAGGCTATAAGTAGGAAAAAAAGAATAGGGGGCTAAACATGTGATGATGTAATGGATGAGACCACTTTTAAAAGCAAGTAGCAGTAAATATAAGTAAGCTGACGTATTTTGAGCAAAACTATGTCTTGGTCTTGCTGGCACTAAGGATTAAGGTGTTATGTTATACTTCATTCTCTCACCTGGAACTGAGAGATGGACTGCAGAAGAGTTTTTATGAGCTCAGGAGAATAAAAGAGGAGATCATTGTTAGCGTACTGAGTGGGTATAGTTGGGGCAAAGGGAAAGCCAGAGGTCTCCACCAGATCTAGAGAAAATAAGGTAGGGTAATACTGCCCCCCCCCCCCCCAGTGAATATTAGCTAAATTTCTGTCTGCTGTTATTTTACAGCCATAAGTTCGAAACATTCCATTCTGCTCCAGACATACAAATGAGTCTACATAATAGAGTAATCCTCCATTCTTATTGTCATCCATTCCAATTGTCCTTAACTTGTTATACAGAAAGAATACTCCTATGATTGTATTCTTATCTGACTCTCCAGTTAATCCAGGAGAGATATCAAGTCTTTTTGTTTATTTGTTTGCTGTACTGTTGCGTAGCATCATGTCCAGTTATTTTTGCTGATTGAACACTAAGAGCCCAGCTTGGTGTTTATTTTTCTAGTTTGCTACTTATTCATTGTGGAGTGACATAGAATGACTAATTATGATTTTTTTTTTTTGGTTGCTGAGTGGAATGGTCATGGCTTTAAGACCAGTCCTGAAATACTGAGGAGAAAGCATGCTGACTGTGGGAGAACCTTCAGTATTACACTTATCTAGAAATTTTTATCTTCACTCAAGACACCGGAGAAGACAGCAAGTGAGTATCATCAGAGACAACAGCTTTGTGTTGCTTGCTCATCCTTATGGAAATCATGCAGAGATTAACAAGGGCATTTTAGAAATAGGTATCAAGCCAGCTCATAACCTGGAGAAGAAAGTCCTCTAGCTGAGAAAATGAGTGAGAATGATGTGTACTGGTTCTACCTCTAGCAAACCTTAAAGGATTTTCCAGAATTCCACTTGAGTTACTCACTTTAGAAAGCTGCACAGATGTAAGAACTGATATGACTGTAGAATATGGGAATGAACTAGAAATAACTGGAAGGAGACTGAATTGATGTTTTTATCTGTTAATTACCCAGAACTGTGCTGAACAGGTGTCAGTCTCTCCTTTATGTGCAAATCTTCTTGTACCTTTTAGAGTAAAGTCTGCATACACTGTAGTTCAGTTAAGAATGCTTTGTTATGTATAGTGGGGGTAAATGTCAACAATATTTGAATCAAATCTTAATGTCCGTTGTTTCGGCACTCATTATGCTGTTTGTAAATTCTGCATTTAGAATGTGATAATTACTGTCTACAATAACAATTATGCCCGTAGTTTCTGCACTCATATTCTTATCCTCCTGAATAATATAATTAATATTTTGGAATGCTAGATATTTGATCTGGCTTTAGTACTGATTTACAAGTGTCTGTACCAATATTTTGAGGACTGCATTGCAATGACTTTCTGCATATCATTCCAAACAAACTAGCTGTGTCTGAAGTATCCCCTAAAAATAGCAAAACCCTCTAAATGTCTACGTCTCTTTAACCTTATTTCCCAAGCCTTGTACCACACAAACAAAATGTGTTTGTACTCAATGTACTGCACATTCTGTTCTTATCAGTTTTCTTGACTGATGGTTATTTTCACTGATTGAAAGTGCATTCACTGAAAATGTATGCAAACTGTGAAGGCCTGCTTTAATATGGCTGCATTTCTAGACTTATGCAAAGAAAATACTGTATTTTTGTCTTAACAAAATACATTTAAATGAAACCTGATCTTACAGCTCCTCTGAGAAACCTGAGCATAGACAGGTATCTATTTCTGTAATTACTTTAAAATATGAAATATAAAATGAAAACACAGGCATAGCCTTACATCTTTAGGACTAATGTAATGTTTTAGATCTACTTTACTAACTGTATTTATGTAGGCTTTATTATGTTAGATTTGTCTCTGAAATTACTAAAATTGGATTTGCTTCTGTAATTACTTTATAAATATATTAATATGATCTGTGAAGGACAGTATAATTATCACTAGAACTAATATAAAATAATTTTTCTGTATCTAGTAAACTTGCAGTTTTAATTTTGTTCACTAGGTGTCAGTCACTTGGGCATTTATAGTCTGGATTGAAGTCTCAGCTTTATGATTTAATTATAACTGGACAATTCTTTGATGTTTATAACTGGTAACCTCTCTTTTTTATCTTGAAGCATTATTATCATATACTATATTAACTTTGTTTCTGTAAATCTTAAGCTAGATTTATTACTAATAATCTAGTCTATTTACCTTTTAAATTTCTGTGTTGTAATAGATGTCTGCCTTTTAAATTTGTGTCTTAAATATCCTGTAAATATCTTTGTGCTGTAATAGTTCCCTTTACTAAAACCTATGCTTTCAGTAGTTCAAATCTATACCTTTGCATACCCTGTAATTGTCTTTTTAACTTTCTGTCTAATGTACTAGATACTGTGTACTGTATTCTACAAATTAATTAACACACTAATCTGATATGTTATGCCTTGAGTATATTAAATAACTATTGCTGCTTATTCTTTAGATAACTTATCTTAATGAGCATGCTACCAATCATTCTGTCACTTTGCCCTTAAAAGCATTAACTGAATAAACTGAAGTGTGATGCAATTGCATGTTGTAAACTGTCTGGTAATGCTGTCAGAAATGTATAACTGAGTATGAATGTTATATTCTGAAATCTGACTGAAATGTACTATACTGAACTCATAACTGAGTATGAATGTCACATTCTGAACCTTGACTGAAACTTACATTAAAGTGATGCATCCTTATACTGAACATCTAAAATAGCTGTGCACACATTTTATATTCTAGAAATTAACTAAACTTATACTAAATGAATGCCTTTTCTGCCAGAGTTACCTGAACACAGATAATAGCATAAACTGAAATCCAGTAAATGTTATATTCTGGAAACTAAACTATTGGTAAAGGAATACCTTTTTTCTGTCAGTATTATCTGAGCACAGAGAAAAACATAAACTGAAATCTGGTAAATTTTCTATTCCAGAAACTAAACTATCACTAGATAAATACCTTTTTTCTATCGGTATCATTTGAACACAGATAAAAGCATAAACTGAAAACTATTACTGTTATAAAATTGTCTAAGAACATAAAGAACATTTGCATACTTGCTTTAACTCTAATCTGCATAAATGCACATTTGTTGTATACACATATTAACTCTAAAGAATACTTTCTTTAAATAACTGAAACGCATTTAAATAAACATTGAAGAAAAAAAACATAATTTTCACTCCTGGTTTTGGTGGTCTTGTCTTTCTGTAGATACTTGACTGTGAACCACAGCTCTTTCCAAGTTTAGACCTTACACTGCATTGTCCTAGTCACTGCTGAGGTTATTGGAAAAGCTACTTTAGATCCCCAATGTCTCTTATTTGTCCCTTTTACACTTATGCCTTCCAATCACCCTTTCCCATCTACTATACAAGGCTGGGTGGCTGGTGTAATATTTTTTCTTGACTGTTGTTGTTGTTGTGTCTTTCGGCTTTTCCTGGTTAGGGGTCGCCACAGCGGAACTCCGGTCCGCTAATGATTGGTAGTTGATTTTTACATGCCGAGTTACCAGCCCTGACTCACAACCTTCAACGAAGGTACGCCCATTCATACATGTCTCCACGCAGAAGACGCTCTAGCTGAGAATCGAACTGGACAGCATCTTACTGTGAGACAACAACGCTACTGCAGCACCACCACCGCGGGATAAAATCAAACCGGAAATTATTCAAATATCCAAATCTGACAGTGTGTCTTTTTGTAGAATATCTGTAAAGCACAATACAGCAGTATCAGGTCCTTAAAATAATATTTGCAGTTTTAACAATTATAAACTGATAGCACTGCCTGTTACTTTTACTTTGCTTATATTTTCTGCATGAAATAAACATATGCTACTAATAAACTCTTGTAAGTCCATAAGTAAACTGATATTATAGCAAACTAGACCAATGTCACTAATAAATACAGTCTTGTAAGTCTGTAACTGAACTGAACTGATAATGTACTTCAGTGAAATGGAAAGCATGGAGCTTCATTATTAAATCAAATGGAAACCTCAGTGGCATTGCTTTTCTCTGTCATAAACTCAAATGAAACTAAAGCAATAATCTGACATTGCATTAATATTTATAATTCTGCACCTTTATAAAATTAATCTGAACTGTTGGACTTTGCACATTTACTCTGTGACCCTCAGGTCATAATTTATAAAAGTATTTCTTCAGTGTGCAGGTCTTTGCTCTCTGCTTTACATGTAGCTGTTTTCTTAGCTGATGTCATTTAACTCTTTCAGTATTACTGAATGCTGCAAGGGTGTGTCATTACTGTCCATAATTTTCTTGGATCATTAGTAAGAACTGTTACTGCATAAAGCTATCACTAATAATATTAAATTGATCTTTGCCATACTGTTTTATGGCATACAGTACTGTCTTTAATTCAGCTTGCTGATCTAGCCTGTAATCTGATAACTCAGTTAAGTAAGTCCGTGCCTCTGGTGTGCTTGATAAACTGCCATTTCTGCATGAAATATATACAATCTTGAACTTTTTACATATACACATTTATTACTAGAGATGCACTTAACTGATTCTGGAACTTTACTTGTCTGTTCTTTATACAAATATGTGATATTTCTTTGTATAGTAAATTTACATTGCTTTCTTTTCTTGACATGAGATTTGAACCTGTGGCTTTAATACCACATAATTTTATGCTGCACTATTTTCTTGCATCAAGTCTGAACTTTTGACTGTACTGTCACTTTTAAAATGTAACATTGAATTTAACTTCTACATTCTTTAAACTAACAAAACATCATTTAATATCTATAAATACTTTTCTGTCTCTGTCATTATCAATATATTATTTATGCATTGCAGCTGTTTATTACCATAATTCAAAGGTCTTAGGAATGTCTGTTAAACAAACAAAAACCCCCCCCCAAAAAATCATTTGCCAGATTTGTAACTGTAAACTCTTTATTTTGTGAATTAATTTGACTTTTCTAGTATACCATACACATGTGGTTCCAGAATGGTAAATATGTATGCCAGTTTTAAATCTAGTAGTAGCCTAAAACTGTTACCTGCTTTCTCCTTACTGGCCATTTCCATTCTGTCTTTACTTTTCTGATAATAAGAGACTGTTTCTGAAAATGTGGTAACTTGACTGCCTGCACTTCAGTTGTGGCAGCTGAACCAGAATTTATTTTGTCTTTAACCCATGAGTTTGTATGTTTGTGTCACAACCAACTCTTCAAATTCTGTACATTTGCACAATCTACTACACACACATTCTTACAAGTTTCATCTGTATGCAGTATTGTACATTCTGCAACAGTTTTATTGTTCCATAAAATCTTGTTACTGAAGTCTAAAACAACATGTAACTCTGATGACATGTCCATATCTAGTATGGGACTGTTACATTCAGAACTGCTTACTGCTGTAACCTTTGAATCTTCAAATCCTGACATAACTGCTCTGTTGTTCTCTAGTAGAGGTCTATTTATACCTGAAATTGATGTATCTGTATTAATCAGTACATTATTCCATACTTTTGTTTCTGTAAACAATGAAATATTGTCTTCTCTCTCAACTATAAACATACAATGGTATATAAATAATTTAGTCAGTGTTGGACAGCCGTGCCCTTTATAGATAAGTTGAAAATCCTTTTTATAGAACTAGCAACAAGACTGATTTAAGCTATGGTATGCATATCGTCTTTATTTTTCCCTGAAGTCTGTGTATCATTTATGTTGTTGTTGTTTACTTTATCAAACTGATCAAAATCTGAACTCTGATCTCTCTTATCCCCCCTCAATGCAATATTTGCACTGGCTTCCAAAAACAGTAAACTAGAATTTATTACATTCTGAATATCTGTATTTGAAATAATGTGCACTTGAGATATTGCAAATGTACTCTGGTTTGGTCTGGAAATCTGTGTGTTACATACACTGACTGTGTTTTTGTCTGCATCTACAATACTGTGACTTAACTCCCTGTATTTTAAATTATATGTGCTATAGCATTTACACTGATTTCTGAAGATTGTAAGCAAGACTTTCTATGATTTAAGTCTGAAACCATACTGATAGAAGCTGACTCAATCTACAAATCATGAGAAAGTGTGAGTTAACCCTTTTGCATATAGAAAGATTTAACATTTTTGAATTAATAATGTTGAGATTTAAATGCACATTTCTGGAACACAGATTTTTAGATTGCTTTACTCAATTTTTAACTTTAAGCCAGACATGTACTGGTGCCTTTACTGTAAAAGTACTGTTTGATATATTTATACAATTTACATTTAGGGCTATTGACCCAGTGGTGTAAACCTTGGCTCGAGATGATTGTCACTGTTGAAGTGACACCCCAACCCCATGTGCAAAATGGGAAAGGGGGTTGAGGATGGATAGATGTATTTAATAATTTCTGAGATTTGCTGTCTGATTTGGCTAGAAAATGCATTGTAACAAAAATGAATGGTTACATAGGAAAGTTGAAGTTGCTTTAAGAAGGTGGCCTGGCATCTTGCAGATTTATAAAACTCCCTGTTGTTGGATCTGTGATTTCACACTGGAAACTTGAAAGCTTGTTGTCTGCTTTGGAGATGGCGAAATTTTCTGAGCTGTTGCTGTTAACTGAATAATGTCCTTTATATTGGTATCATGGAGAGTCTGAAGTTCTTTGAGACTTTACTGTAGATTTACTGAAGTAATATTCCAAAGGAACACTGCTGCTTTGTTGATGTTCTTTGAGACTTTACTGTAGATTTTTTGAAGTAATGTTCTGAAGGAACACTGCTACTGTGTAAAATACATGTAGTCTGACTACTGAAAGATTTGTAAGGTTGCTATGGGGTTTTGGGACTTACTTTAAATGCAAATATTGCCCCCTCCTCATTGATGGTAGCTCACCATCGTAGGAAGTGATATGACTGTAAAATAGTAGAATGAACTAGAAGAAACTGGAGTGAGACTGGAATGAGTGTCTTTATCTGTTAATTACCCAAAACTGTGCTGAACAGGTGTCAGTCTCACCTTTATGTTCCAAATCTTCTTGTACTTTTCAGAATAAATTCTGCATATGCTATAGTTTGGTTAAGAATGTTTTATTATGTACATTGTAGGTAGATATCAACAGTGTCCAAATCAAATCTTAATGTCCGTAGTTTCTGCACTCATTATACTATCCTTATATTCTGTACTCAGAATGTGATAATTATTGTCTCCAATAACAGTGCTGACAATTATGTCCATACTCTTTGCACTTATATTTTTCTCCTCCTGAATATTATTAATATTCTGAAATGCTGGATATCTGACCTGACTTCTGTACTAACTCTTGAATGTCTGTACCAGTCTTTTGAGAACTAGACTGCAATGACTTTCTGTATATCAGTCCAAACGAACTAACAGAATAACTGTGTACGAAGTATCTCCTAATAATACTAAAATCCTGTAAATGTCTACACGCCTCTTTAACCTTGGTTCCAAAGCCTTGTACCATACAAACAAAATGTGTTTGTACTCAATGTAGTGCATATTCTGTTCTTATTAGTATTCTTGACTGAAGGTTATTTTTACTGATTGGAAGTGCATTTACTGAAACTGTGTGCAGACTGTGAAGGTCTGATTTGATATGACTACATTTCTAGACTTATGCAAAGAGAATACTGTATTTTTGTTTAACAAAATATATTTAAATGAAACCTGAACTTACAACAGATATGAAAATATGTTTTTGGAGAAATTACAAGCTTTGTTATGTTTGTTGCTATGCTACAATATTAGTGAAGGTCAGAAGGCAATCACATTTGTTTATTTTTGTGTTTGTTTGTTTATTTGTTTGTTTGTTTGTTGACTGGGTAGGTGGGTAGCTATATGTTAATGGTTTTTAGCCATGAGTAGATCACATGGTAGAAAATACATAAAGAAAGTGGTAAATGTCAATACATGACTAGAAGCACAACAGTAAGAAGAAATACGACTTGATAGATGAAAATAGTTTGTTAGATACAAATAAAGCCCTTCACTTGCTTCTTTATGCATAATTTGGCCTTGTTATGACCTCGTCATAACACTCAGTATTCTTGCTCTATTAATTGTTTTTGATTGGAGCAACTTTGGGGGTATAGGATTTACTATTTTGCTAACATTTACAAGAAGGGTTAAAAAAGTAGGATTAATAGTATACAATGCATATTGTAGATGTTATAAGTGAAGTAAATGCAGTCCAGCCAAAATAGTAAGACACAGTACAAGGCTTCCACTATAAGTAGACAGAGGGAAATGCACCAAGGATCATAATCCCTGAACTGCATTCACCAAAAACATCTAGCTGAAAAAGACTTTTTAAAGTGTTTTTGTTGGGGTGGACAAGTCCCATACGAAGGGGGCAGGCTCCTTCACCCCTGAACTTATATATACCAACTCCAATATAACACTTATTTGAAAAAGGAAGAAATTCCCCAAAAAGAAATTCACTTTTAGCACAACTTGCTGATACTGATATCCTGTGAAGGAACTCTGATTGTTGGTGAGATGAAACTTGGGCAGATGAAGCTAAGAGTTCAAACTTCATCCATTAGTTAGATAACCATATACAAGTATGAAGGTAAATTTTAGCAGTGAAGTGAATAGAAATTATAGAGTACTGAGAGATGCAGTAGAAGAACTGATAACAAGAGAAGCTGGTATTAGATGTATAGTAGGTAATGGATAGGGCAGATGGGGAAGCAGTGGTTATGAGTATATAAGGTGAAGAGGTTAGGAGGTTAAATTGCCAAGGTTTTCCAAGATGAATGTAAAAGTGCAACCATTGGAGTTAGGTGACATGCATTTTTTTGACTCATGCACTTATATTGTTCAGTCAGGTATAGTTTAAACTCAGGTGTGAACTGTTTGTCATCTCTGATTTCAGTAAACTTAGGTGACAAGCATTGCCACGGTTTAAAGACAAGAAGAGAGAAGCTGTGGACTTGTGGAATGATCGAAGTTTAGTGGATGGAGTTATGAGAGTAGGGCCATTTGTGGAATAGCTTCTGAGGTCATAGTCCAGATTTGCTATCAAAACTGGGTTGAGTGTTGGATTTATTATTCACAGAAGGCTGTGTTTGTATGTTTAGGTTACTTTTAATAAGTAACAATGTATCATCACTGATTCTTTTGTCTGGATTGTGGTTCAAGGAAATGTAATTTATGAGTCAGGAATGAGTAAGGGCATATATTACATTTGAGGCAGGTTTCATTTAGAGCCTGTCAGTTTTGTATTGGTGACTCAGGACTCAAGGGTATCATAGTTATTATTATTATTAATAATAATACTATTATTATTATTATTATTAATGCTATTTTAATTAAAGTTGCAGATTTTAATTCCTTTTACAATTTGTCGTAAGGGGAACTGTTTATGTGAGCATGCTTAGTAGAGTTTCTGACCTATGTTGCATATTAGTGCTTGATGACTACCACTGAGATGGATGCTGCTGAAAGGAATAAAACAGTCTTGGAGAGGTTATTGGTTTGGACAGATGTCACCAGCATTATTGATTTTGAGCTTATGGGTTTGTAGCTGAAATAGATTTTGCCTTTGCCCCACCTACTGCTGGTAGAAAAGATTAAGAAATAATGTGCTGAGCCACTAACAGAAAACACAGACACTATAACACAGTCATTATGTAATACATTTTACTGAACCAACATAAATTTAGCAATTACGACAGCTTGTAGGCTAGCATGAGACCTACACTGGTAGGTAAGTTACTGATGTTAGATATATTGTTTAAATATCTTGTTCTGCTTAGAAAGAGAAGTAAATCATTACTTTCTTATTGGCTAAAAAATACACTTAAAATGCCGGATGCAAGATGCTTATTATGACAACCACTCTTCAGAAACAGAAGACGGTGTGTGTGTGTGTGTGTGTGTGTGTGTGTGTGTGTGTGTGTGTGTGTGTGTGTGTGTGTGTGTGTGTGTGTGTGTGTGTGCACACAGGATTGAGTTCAATGTGTGAACCTGAAATTTTACAAGATCAAATTATGGCCTGCCAAGTAACTATAGGTTTTCCTTGCATGTTACATAACAGTTAGTGTTTATTTAGCAGAGAGACAACAACTCAAGAATTTGCTTTCATACTTAATATGAAAGTAAATCACAATACAAGGAATGTATCAGCAGATTACTTAAATCCAGAAAAGGAAAACAAAAAGTTGTAGTGTATAATTTCCTGATCTGTCTAAACAAGTAATCTTTATGAGACAGATGCTTAGGTTAACAGAAAATGTGAATTTGCAATAATTTCTAGTACACAGTGAAGTGCTCACACAACAGTTTGTCTTGATATGGCAAGGTATAAATTATACTATTAGGCAGTGAAGCCATTTGCTCTGGTTACTATGGACACCCATTCAGAATAAACTTTTTCAGATGTTACATCTCGTCTTTTATTCAGTATTACATCTTAATATTCCTAGCTAGTCATGAGACACAGAACTGCAAAATAACCTTAAAATATTTTGTTTTGTTACAGCAGACCTTTGTATTTTTTGCTGACAAATGTATAGTATGTTTTGATATTGTACTGCTAACTGAAACTTTTTCAGAAGTCTGCATCATAATACTAGAGGCAGGCAAGTGAATTTTCTAAGTCTCCAAACTCACAGTCACTCTGTTGTCAGAAACATATACATTTATAGCTGCTGAAGCAATTTGATTACATCTATGAATAAAGTATTATATGCTTACACACACTCAACCACATTGACCAGGTGAGTTGACTGGTTTGAATGCCATTTCCACCAATAACTCAGGTGGCAAGGCACAATTACAAACATGCAGCAGATGGATGGCAAACGTTCATTTAATAATTACCAATAATTTATTTCTCATTACAGCTATCCTGTCTTTTTCATCCATTTTGAAGTTAAAGATATTGAATACCTTTATCTCTATAAATCCTGGGACATGTAGGAACATTGCAAAATAGATTTTCTCCAGTTTATCTGAGATTTTGCTTCATGAAATACAGTTCATACTTCTGCATTCATATTTTCCAGCTTTAGGGCAAGTGACTTTGCAGTTTCAGAAAAATTGGTGGTACCAGTTTAGACATGTTGACGAAAAATGAAATATTTCTTCCAAAGTCAAATTGAAAGAAATTGAGGGCACATTGTTTTTTCTCTATAAAATGTGAAAATAAAATAACTTCTTAAGAGCAAGAAATTAATTATTATTTTCTTAACTTTAAATGTTGGAATACAAAAGAGAGTCATTTTAATATTATTTTAGATAAAATGCATAAACTGAGTGTCACGTTGAGAAATTTTAGTTTAAAATGTGAAAGTCAAACTATTTCATGGTTGCTGTATATGATTTATACGAAAAGAATAATCATTTGCCTTTAACACAGGTACTACTACTACAACAAATGCCTCACTGGTGCTCTTGTTGATGGTAAATATTTCTGGTATGCTGATATTCTGGAAAGCCCCACTTGACCATGTAAAATACCGCCAACTCAGGAAAGAAACAAAAAAATCTATTCTACTAGATAAAAAAAGCTACTACCAAAATCTCCTACATAAACACCAAAACGACCCTCAAAAGTTCTGGGCAGGCTTAAATCAACTTCTTCATCCAGGTCATTCTACCACTCCAACCCCTGCAAACCTCACCCATAATTCCCCAGAGACCATAGCTGGCGCCAATAATAACCTTTTCACTGAAACAACTCAATCCCTAGCAAATCAACTAATCCAACACAAATTTCAACCCCACCTCCAATCTACCCACTAATCATCTCCAATTTAGCATCCAAACCATCTCCACCACTTTTATCAAAACACTAATAAAAAAAAACTAAAATCTACCACCCTCTCTGCCGACCTCCTCCCTGCAGAGTACCTACAAATAGCTGCAGATGCCATTGCATACCCCATATCTATCCTGATGAATAGAACCTTATCTGAAGGTGCTATCTCCTCCCTCTAGAAATTATCCCATGTCATCCCACTCCATAAAGGTGGAAGTTCCACAGAATTATCCAACTATAGACCCATTGCCATTCTTTCCCCAGTAGCCAAAATAATGGAGAAATGCATACACAAGCAACTAATGCAATACCTTACACAGAATAACCTACTGTCTAACTACCAGCATGGCTTTAGGCCACATCACAGCACAACCTCTGCACTCCTTTCCTTTACTAATGCCATAAACCAAAACAGGAATGACAATAGACTATCCTCTGCCCTCTTTCTTGACCCATCAAAAGCCTTTGATATGGTCAACCATGAACTTCTCATTCTTTCTCTAAAGTCAATTTCCCTGAATAAGCACGCAAGCCAGTGGTTCATGTCCTACCTGACTGGCAGACAACAGGCTGTTTTATGGCAGGGCAAACTGTCCAGTCAGCTACCTCTCTCACTTGGTGTCCCTCAAGGCTCCATATTAGGACCACTACTCTTCTCTATTTTCATCAACAACCTTCACACTGCTATCCCTAAAGCTACCTGCATTCAATATGCAGATGATTCCACTCTGATCTGCTCAGCCACCTCCTCATCCGACCTGCAAATATTAACCCAAAACACATTTAACACTATTGAAAACTGGCTCTACAACCAACGAATACTCCTGAACCCCAATAAAACTAAACTTCTACTCTTCACCCCCACTAGTAGATCAGCCCCATTCTAGTTCTCGGTTACATCCAACAATGATACCATTAACTCCCCAGATACCTATACTAAGCTTCTAGGGGTTATTACAGATAATAATCTTAAATTTGACCTACAGGTGAACAAAACCATAGAGACCACCAATAAGAAGCTTGGATCTCTGTATAGAAACAAGTCATTTTTAACCCCACTGGCTAGGATTGCAATCACCCGGTCGTACCTACTCTCTACTCTTATATATGCCTCTCCTGTACTCTCAGACCTTAATAAATCTGAACTGAGTGAGCTCTCCCACAGCTACAACCATATAATAAATCTGAACTGAGTGAGCTCTCCCATAGCTACAACCATATAATAAATCTGAGCTGAGTGAGCTCTCCCACAGCTACAACCATATAATAAATCTGAACTGAGTGAGCTCTCCCATGGCTACAACCATATAATAAATCTGAGCTGAGTGAGCTCTCCCAAAGCTACAACCATATAATAAATCTGAACTGAGTGAGCTCTCCCATAGCTACAACCATATTGTCAGATTCACCACTGGCTCCACCCATAGAACCCATCACTGCCAGAACCTGAAACAGCTAGAGTGGCTAGAACTGCCCAGCTTAAGTCAATTCAATCAACTCTTAATAGCACACAAAATTCTATACCACCCTGAGGTTACCCCCTCACTTATAAATATTATAAAGCCATACAACAACTTGAGGTCACTATGATCAGCCAACAAACTACTGGTCCAAACCTACAAAGCTTATAACTCAGCTGGTGAATCCCTGTTTGCCAACTTTGCTGGCAAAACCTGGAATTCATTGCCAAACTATATAACCCTTCAATCCTCCATAAGTCTCTTCAAAAAAAAGCCTGAAACAGTATTTCAAAGTGAACTGGCTCTATCCATGTATCAACCTTGATTAAGTTATAAAATGAAATCATATCTGAATAATATCTTAACATTTAATACTCAACTATGTTCTGTTCCAATCTGATGATTTTTTTCTTTTAATATATCAGACCATGTACATTGTGAGTCCCTAGTGGGAACATTACTAAACCATTGTACATAACTCCTTGTCTTATATTGTCTATGTATCTAAATTGTTGTGTAATCTTTGTAATATTGTCTATTGGAGCTTTTCTCCCTGGGCCTCTGCTGAAAAGGGACATATATCCAGATGGACTATCCTGGTAAACAAATTTAAAATAAAATAAAAAAATAAACTGAGGATGCTGGTTTGACAAGTTTCTGCCATGACTACAACAACTGGCTGGTATCTTACAAGTCATAACAGAAGTTCAGAACTTTTATTTATATTAGTCATGTGGCTTAGTGGTCAGATGGCTTAGTGGTTAAGGTCTTCGCCTCCAATGCACAAGGTACAAGGTTCGATTCTGACCTCCGACTAATGCCTGTTTGGAGTTTGCATGTTCTCTCTGTGTCTCCTTGAGGTTTCTCCCATGTTCGAAAAACATGCTGAGTGTTTCCATCTCAAACTCACCAATGAATGGAGCTGTGGGCAGCAGCACAGACTCTACATGGTGCCCAATGGGGGGAAGAGTTGTAAAAAGACCAACCGCTTTGGGCATCTATTGTGGTGCGCAGTATCCTCAAGATAGGAGAACACGGATCACAAACTGCACGCTGTGACAGGGCTAGCCACTCGACGGTGTAAAATATGGCTCTAGGTGATTCAGTCATGTTGACTGTCACCAAAAAATGGGCATGGGTAGTTACTGGTGATAAGAGGATTGAGGACCCGGCCTACTCTCTGACCCACGCCAGGGACCCATGCTAAGGTTGGGAGGGGTATATGTGCCCCTATTGGCCAGTGTGTGCCCACCATAAAAAAAGTCCAGCAGCCCTGGGTCAATAGGCTACTGACTGGCCGGTGTCTAGTTGCCCAGCCTGGGTTACCTGGGATAGCTCTGTTGAGTGAAAGCTGGACATAAAACCAACCAACCTGTCAAATATGAACTAAGAATTGCTACGCTTAATGTAGGTTCACTGACAGGATGCAGCTTAGAAGTGGATGACATGATGATACGGAGGAGGCTGGACATCCTATGTATCCAAGAGATGAGATGGAAGGGCAGTGCAACAAAGCCACTTGGCTTGGGATCCAGACTCTACTACTCAGGTGGTGGACAAGCTAGAAATGGTGTAGGAATTGTGGTGAGACATAGGCTTCAGTAGTCAGTGAGGGATATCATCAGAATTAATGACAGACTCATGGCAATCAGACTCCAGTGTAATGATAGGACAGTATTCATAATCTCAGCCTATGCCCCACAGCAGGGTTGTGATAGTGAGGAAAAGAGTGCATTCAAACAGCAGGTGCAGGACCTACTAGATAAAGCAGGCCAACATGAATTAGTGTTGATAATGTGTGACTTAAAAGCACATATTGGGACAGACAGGACAGGATATGAGGACTGCCTGGGTCCACATGGGTGGAGCAATAGGAATAAAGAAGGAGAAGCCATTCTAGACCTCTGTCTGGCAAATGGCTTGATAGTAGTCAACACATGGTTCAGAAAGAGAGACAGTCACAAGATCACATACAAGAGTAGCCAACATGCAACTCAGATAGACTTCCCCTAGTAAGGAAAAGGCAATGGGGTAGAATCCATGATTGCAAAGTCATCCCCAGTGAAACAGTCAGTTCACAGCATAAACCAGTAGTTGCCACAACCAGCTGCAAGCAGTGGTCAGAGAAGGCTCTAAGGTCAACAGAGACCAGGCTGAAGACCTGGAAGTTGTCTGGAGAGAAAGTACAGCAGTTCAAGGAATTACTCAGGGCTCTAGCACCCCAAGAAGAGGAGGAAATAGGTGGAGTTGAAGAAGAGTGGCAGCACCTAAAAGCAGCATGTGTTAGGACTACAGAAAAGATATGTGGCCGAGCCAGGTATGGAAATAAGGTACATAAGGAAAGCTGGTGGTGGAATGCAGAAGTGCAGGAAGTAATCAAAAGAAAGAAGGAGTGCAGGAAGAAGTGGGAGATTGAAAAGACTGACCAAGCTAGGAAGGACTACTGGTTGGCTAACAAAGAAACTAAGAAAGAAGTTGCAATAGCAAAGAATAGGGCATCAGAGGCACTCTATCAGCTTCTGGAAAGTGACTCAGTAAGGTGCACAAAGAAACTATACCAGGTTGCAAGGCAAAGACAGAAAGATAAAGAAGATAGTCAGACACCCTTCATAAGGGATTCCAGCAACAACCTGCTTACCAGCCCACAGGACATCAAAGGCAGATGGAAGGAGTATTTCCAGCAGCTTCTGAATGAAGAAAGCCCCACAGAAGCGGTACTGCCCCAGAAACAGCCTACAATGAGAGTAGAAGAGCAGTCCAGCTTAGAAGAAGTAAGAGCAGCACTAAGGAAAATGAAGTCAGGGAAAGCAGCAGGCTCAGATGAGGTCACAGCAGATATGATAAAGATGCTGGGTGAGCTAGGGGAGAAATGGGTCCTGAGGGTACTAATTGCAGTGTAGAGAGAAAGGCATATTCCAGATGACTGGAGAATAAACATACTCGTGCCAGTGTACAAGAACAAAGGGGACATCCACAACTGTGGACAGTACAGAGGCATCAAACTCCTACCACATTGCGTGAAAGTTCTGGAGAGGGTGACAGATAAATGGATACACAGAATAGTAGAATGTAAGATGGGAGATGAACAGTTCGGATTCAGATCAGGATGCAGCACAGTTGACCCGATGTTTGCATTGAGACAGATACCTGAGGAGAAACTAGAGAAGAGGAGAGAGTCAAACTGGGCTTTTCTAGACTTGGAGAAAGCATATGACAAGGTCCCAAGAAAGCTGATCTGGGCAGTACTGCAGTGGTTTGAAGTCCCAGAAACATTGGTAGAATTAGTACAGGCTATGTGCAAGGACCCAGTGACTCAAGTAAGAACAGTGCTTGGCCTCACTGAGGGGTTCCCAATGGGAGTGGGTGTACACCAGGGTTCAGCTCTGAGCCCACTGCTGTTCATACTGGTAATGGACTACATCAGCAAACAGGTTGGAGGGGTCAGAACAACAAAGCTGCTGTATGCAGACGATGTGGCAGTACAGGCAGACTCTGATCTAGAACTTCAACAAAGGATAGGAGAATGGAATGCAAATCTGAAGGCACATGGGATGAAACTAAGCACAGCTAAGACAGTGGTAATGGCAGCAGATTGGGGAAATCAGAAGAAGTTGAGAATAGAGATAGATGGGAAGATAGTGGAACAGGTAAACAGCTTCAAGTATCTGGGAGGAGTGGTTGAGGAGAAGGGTAGTCTGAATGAAGAGGTCAAAGCTAGAATCAGAGGGGCTGCAGCCAACTGGCGTAAAGTATCAGGTGTAGTATATGACAGAAGAATGCCAAAAAAGCTGAAAAGTAAGGTGTACAAGACAGTGGTGCGACCTGTACTACTGTATGGTACAGAAACCTGGGCAGTAAAGGCAGAACAGTTGAAGAAGCTAGAGGTGATGGAAATGAAGTGCCTGAGAAAGGTGGCACTGTGGGACAGGCGAAGAAATGAGGACATAAGAGCAGAAGTCAAAGTAGCTCCAATTGCAGAAAAGATCAAAGAAAACAGATTACGATGGTATGAGCACATGTGTAGAAAAGCAGAAGACAATCTGGTGAGGGAGATTTGGGACAGACAGGAAGAAGGTAAGAGGAAGCGAGGGTGTCCAGCAAAGAGGTGGCTGGATTGTGTGAAAGAAGATCTGCGACAGTCAGGCATGAGTGTTGAAGAAGGCAGGAGAGTGGCACTGAATCGAGAGAGTTGGCGACAGCTAATACGATACCCCGACCCCATGTAAAATGGGAAAAAGGGGATGATGATGATGGAGTCATTCTATTAGCATATATAGTAACAATTCATTGTGGATTGATTAGGCTGGGACAAATGACAAGGCAAGAAAGATGATAGCAAATGTCCAAAAAATCTGAAAAATTAAGCAGAATCTTACAGGTATACCAGAAAAGTGCAAAACTTGCTGTTACACATTATAAGTGTTTTTGCAGGGGGTTTGCCCTCCTTATATCCTAATGTGGGGGTTGTACCCCCCCAGACCCCACCTAATTATGTACACTAACTTTGTGATCTGCCAGTATTTTTATTTATTTTATTTATTTAACATTTGTTGACATGGAAAGTATGACTAGCACAAAGTCTATTTTCAGCAGCGGCCTGGGAGAAATGTTCTAGACGCATGTCTTTGGAATGTGGGAGAAAACTGGAGTACCCAGAGGAAACCCATGCAAAACGCAAAATTCTATACCACCCTGAGGTTACCCCCTCCACATAGAAGGCAGTCCAGCTGAGAATAGAGCCAGAGAACCTCTAGCTGTGAGGCAACAATGCTAACCATGGCAGCCCTGCATACTTCTTATATATAATAACTTTGAGATCTCTGCAATGACCACACATAATTCGTCAGAGTTTCATGACTCACACTATTGAAATTATAATGTGAGCTAGTGTGTGTGTGTGTGTGTGTGTGTGTGTGTGTGTGTGTGTGTGTGTGTGTGTGTGTGTGTGTGTGTGTGTGTGTGTGTGAGTTTGTGTTGGGGATGTAAGTTGCATGTGCTGCTGATAAAGCAAAAAAAAATGTTAGCAAACACACAGCTATGAAGTGCCTGTATGGCATGAATGATAATATACTTTCAACAGTTATGCTTCATGTTTTTATTTAACAAGTATTGTTGTCGAGGGGCATTCACAAGACATGCGTGAATGGGCATGCCTTCATTGAAAGTTGGGCATCGGGCTGGCACCTCGACACCATAAAAATTGACTGCAATCATTAACAGACCGGAGTTCCGCTGTGGCGACCCCTAACCGGGAAAAGCTGAAAGAAAAAGTTGTGGTAAGATTGGGACATGCTTGTTGTTTTTTTGTCTTCTTATCATTTTGGTTCATTGGGGAACCACTCCTACTGATTATGGAGTGTTTGCATGTGTTAGACTACCTGTAACAGGAATTTACAGGTAGATTCTCCCTTACACTAACAGGAATTTTTTGGGAAGTTACTTGACGGCAGACTGAAGAGATCAGTGGAAGCTGAGCCAGAAATCAGTACCTTGGTCAGTGTACATCTGGAATGTACATCTAGTGATAACCTCCACCACACTGGAAGTACTCAAAATAGCAAAATGTACAAAAATGTTTCTCTGAGGAAATCCTTCATTTAGTCCGTGTAAAATAACTATGATCCCTATGAAATAGGTGTGTTTCTATGCATAAAAATCATTAATTTTCTGTAGGACATGAAATTCAGTTGTGTAATGTACTCACAATAATAGTAATTTATAAATAATAGGATCATGCTTTAAGAAATCATGCACATAATTTGAAACTAATCAGGAAATTAACCTTAGACTTCTAGCCAGAGATACCATCAATTGGTCTCCTGCCTGAATAACTAAATGTTGGCAGGTGGATGACTTCAGATTAGGAGGCGTAAATATCAGTAGTCTGGTGCTTTACAAATATGTATACTATATTTTCAGATCGCATAGCCTCAAAATATTGACAAGAGTAATCATTTTGGTGGCAACTTCAAGAACTAATCAACATGTACATGCAAGCAATAAATTCTCCCTTACACTTTTCTTAAGTTGGTTTATATTTCTCTTGTAAGATTTAAGTGTGTTTATAGCTGTTTAATATGCATTTATATTTATGCAATGTTTTTCTTTTCTATACTGTATCTTTAGTCTTACTCCTTAAATCAAATAATGCCTCCCTCATCACTTTTATTAAGATGTTTTTTCTGATAGTATGCTGGGTGCCTTATTTAGTTATTTTTCTGTGGTAAATTTTATGTCTGCTTATTATTATTTAACATGCATTTATAACAGTGTTTTCCTTTTGTTAAGGTATTTTCAGTCTTACAATGCCTAGCAGATAATTTCTGCTGCTAAGGTACGTGTGTGTGTGTGTGTGTGTGTGTGTGTGTGTGTGTGTGTGTGTGTGTGTGTGTGTGTGTGTGTGTGTGTGTGTGTGCGTGTGTGTGTGTGTGTGTCTGTACGGATGTGCACGTGCATGCATGCATACATTTAATTTGACTCGTAGGTTAGAGTAGCTATTAATCTGTTTTCTGTTGCTACGGAACTGTCTGGTCTTTCCTTTACGTTACTCAAGTCATACTGTTTCATTTCTTGTTTGTGATTTTTTTTCACTTTCATTAGGAAACTATTTCATACTGTTTTTGGATGTCTTTTTCTGTTCCTGATCAGATAATGCTCTTAAATTTTAGTTTTTAGTGCTTTAATTATTACAAAGAGTGTTTAATTTGTGTCACGGTCCTGATTTATGTTTTATTTTAATTCTTTGTTGTTTTTTATGCAGATTTATAAAGCTTTAGTAATGTATTTCAGCTGTGGTGTATGTTTCTGGTGCTTGTCTTTGTTTTCATTGATTTACTGGATTGATTGTTTGTTAGTTTATTTGCTTTTTTGTTTTTCTGTGTTTGATAGCTCCTGCCTGATCAATTAATTTTCAAAATGATGGCAGCTTTTTTTTATTCTAAAATCCTGCCTGAGGGAGATCTGTGGCTGAATATGATGTTTAGGTAATCTAAACTAAATATCTCTCATGTGGTAGAATAGATTTTAAGCATAGGCAGCTAGCAATCTGATTATACTATGTTATCTGATGATTTTCTTACAAACAGAAGTGGCATAAAATGTACAGTCAGATGGGCAGGCCAGCAAGCTAGTTCATAAAGGAATAATGCAGCCAACTTTTGAAAACCCTCATACTGCTCCTGTGATTGACTTAAAATGAGTCTATTTGGATATTTACTTTAGTTAGTAAACATTATGGTTTGGGCTGTGATTGACTTATTACTGAAAAGGGTGATTGCTCCTGTGAACGACATTACTGAGAAGGGAGAATACCTGTTTATTTACTTTAGCTAGTAAGCATAAGGGTTTGACCTATACTTAGCTTATTAGTGAAAATGATGAATACCTGGGCATTTATTTCAACTTATAAATATAACAGTTTGGCTAGAATATCAGAAGTAACACTACCATGACTAATTTAGCAAGATGCGTCACATAACTCACACATTCAGGTCACTCCACGACAAGTACAAATATGACACTATCATTGTCCATGTTGGTGTGAATGATCTGAGACGTACCTGGACTACATGAAAAGAGACATGGAGGAGCTCTCAGATCATATAGCCCAGGCGGGTATGACCCTAGCCCTGAGCAGCATCCTACCATTGCCCAGAATGATACCACAGTATGAGCAGGAAGTGCTTGACTTCAACAATTGTCTAAGTTTCTGGTGTCATTCTAAGAGGATCCAGTATCTGTCTGCCTGGGATGACATGATTGACAGACCTTGATGCTTTGCCAGAGATGGCCTGCATCTGTCACCCCTGGGATTCCATATACTGACCAAGGCTCTTGCCACACCTTTAGTGCCTTTTTTAGGCAGTGTTCCAAGGACCAAACTACCACTGTAACTGCTATAAATAAATGCAATCTAAGGGTCATGCTGAAGTCTAAATCTCAAGATGTACTCCCTTGAAGCACTCCTTAAAATGAATAATATCGACATTTGTGCTGTAACAGAGACCTGGTTCAAGGCAGCAGAAAGCACCCCTGAGTTACCAGGCTATAATTCATTCCACACCCTTCGTCCCAAAATTCTGAAAGAAGCTCCAAAGGCAGTGGTGTCTCCATATTCATAAAGGATATACACACCTCCAGACTGGTAGCCCAACATAACTCTGCAGAGATGCTCCATGTGCAAATAACATTGGGTAAGACAGTGATTCAGGTCATAGCCTGCTATATGTTCCCAACCATGTCCAAGACACCCACTCCATGTTCCTAAGCACCCTGGAGAATATTAGGGTCCAACTCAACTCCCTCATACTGGGCGACTTCAACTACCTTTCGATTGATTTAGAAAATTACTCATGTACCAATACACCTGCCCAACGTTTCCTGGAATTCATTAATTCCAATGCCCTGGACCAGCTCATTCTTACCCAAACTAGAGGGAGCAACATCCATGACCTGGTCATTACTAACATGGGTGACTGTTGCTCTGCACCAGTAGTCAACTCCTCCCTGGTTAGATCTGACCACAAACTAATCACCATGGATATCCACATCCCACCCACATCCTCTGCAAAGGTAACCACCATGAAAACTTCTCCAGAGCTAACTTTGGACTCCTAAAAACAGAGGTTGCAAACTTCACGACACCCATGCAGATGGAGAATGTGTGCATGCCTGCTGAATCTTACACCAATGCACTATACAAACATGTGCACAAATGCATGGAACTGGCCATAACCAACAGAACCAAGAAGCTCTCCTCCAAAAAAAGGAAGCCAATCTGGTGGTCCCTTGTCATAAACAAACTCTACAACAGAAGAAAGAAACTGTTGCAGAAAAAGGTGAAGTCCCAAGACTGGAGAAACTCCCTTATTAGCCTCAACAAAAAGTTGAGATCCCTCATTAAATCCTCTAAAGCTAGCTACAAAAACAAGATTGCAGCAGATACTAAAGATAATCACAATAACTTCTATGGTTATGTCAAAAATATACACGGTAATACCCAGGTTTGCTCCTTGCTACTGCACAACTGTACCTCTTATACTGAGCCAACAGATATTGCCAATATACTGGTTGACAGATTCAGTGCCAACTTTACCCCTACCCCCAAAGGACCTATCACAATACCATTAGAATCCCAGGCACCCAATATTACTGCTGCACAGGTTAAAACTGCATTGTCCAAGGCCAAGAATACAACTTCCATGGGACCCGACAACATCCCTGACTGTATTCTACATGAACTACAGAATGAACTGGTACCTCACCTATGTGCCCTATTCAATCACAGCCTCACCTCAGGCTTTGTCCCTACCAAATGGCGCACTGCTCCAGCATCCCTTTCCACAAAGCGGGAGTGACTACAGACCCTGGGAACTATCACCCCATTAGCCTGACAAGTCTGATATGTAAGGCTATGGAGTGCATCATCATGGACCTAACTAATAAAGACATAGGGAATCTCCAAACTCTGGATCCCATGCAGTTTGGCTTTGTGAAGGGTAGCTCATGCCTGCTCAACCTGGTCGACTTTTTCAAGTCAGTCACCAGAGCTGTGGATGAGGGAAAGGTAGTTCATACGGGTATAGGACTGTTGAGTGAAAGCTTGTTTCACTGAAACCAAAACAAACAAGCACACTTTCGTGAAAGTGAGTTTTCACCGAAAATGCATTTTCGCTAAAGTGAGCTCAGAAAAAAAAAAACATGACAGAATGGCTGCTGCTGAGATCATGGTACAGTGGGGATAAGGGAATGTTCCCTTTTCCCCACTGTAGTGCGATCTTGGAGTGAGAATATAAAAGTAGGGGTGTGTGTGGGGTGCAGGGGGGCTTGTGTTTACTGTTTTTTTTTTAAATGTTGTGTTTTGGGGGGTTTTTTGCAGACTTTCGTGAAAGTGCTTTTTTGGTGAAAAAGCACTTTTGTGGAAGTGTGCTTGACCATTTCAGTTTCGTTGAAATGTGTCGCCAGTAATTAGTCCTAGATCTAGTTGATACAGCATACATCGATCTGGCCAAAACCTTTGATACCATTCCCCACTCAGGAATCATAGATACACTCACTAAACTGGGCATCAACCCTTATATCACTAGGTGGGTAGCAAACTGGCTCACAGAGAGAACCCACAGTGTTAAAGTGGCAGACTCCAAGTCATACTGCCTACCAGTCACGAGTGGAGTCCCACAGTGATTGGTCAGGGTCCCCTCCTGTTTGGCATCTACTTCTCTGAAGTCCAGACCAACACAAAGAGTCTCTGGCTTACCAAGTTCGCAGATGATTGCAAGCTGGGAGACATTATTAACTCCCCAAGTGATGTAGACATCTTACAACAAGGCCTCACCAAGACCTACGATTGGTGCCAAAACCATGACCTTAAACTCAATGCCAAAAATGCGTCATCATCCCCTTTGGAAAAAACTCGGTACCCATGAATTACCACATTGATGGCAATCCACTGAACAGTGAAGGCATCATAAGAGATCTGGGAACACAGGTTGACAGCAACCTCTCTTTTGACCACCACATAGCCAGTGTGGTTAGAAAGTCCTTTTATGTGGCACATCTCATTACCAAGGGTTTCGCATCCAGGAAGAAGGAGGTCGTTGTCTCCCTCTACTCCTCCCTCATAAGACCAGTCATTGAGTGCAATGCCCCATTTGGTATGTACCTCACCAGAAACATACAACAATGGTAGAGACCACAAAAGTACCTCACAAAGAGGATACTGGGCCCGAAACTCATGTCCTATACAGACAGACTACTACTTAGAGGCGATCTCTGCTTGACTTACAAAACCATGTCTGACCCAGCCCTGTTAGATATGCTACATCTAAAGAAATCCCAATCCCTCCAAACCACATACTACAGAGACTTACCTCACTCAATAGAACATGCTGGAGGGACAGGTTCTTAACCCAGAGACTGCCCATACTCTGGAATAGACTTCCATTACACATCAAGCAGAGCACCTCACTAGCCCTCTTCAAGAGAAATCTTGACGAGTGGATGGGAAATAGAAAATTTATCCCGTGGATCACCTCAGTGGCTCTGTTTGATAGAGGCACTAGAAACTAATGCTGGGCGGCACAATGCCAGGGCAATCCTATGGGCTATGATTGCCAAGGCTCTAGGGCCATTAGCCTAGTACTCACCTATGAACCTAAGAGTCAGGAAAATTGTCACATATTGGCTGACCTAAGGTAAAAGCAAGAAGTCTAACAAGCTTTATCTGAGCTCTAATCAGTAGTAATACTCCTCAGGGCATTACCATATTCTCCAGAGAATAAGCACCATTTCAACTCATTGACTGTGCGATTAGGGGTAAAAACACTTAGCAGCAATTTCAAAAGTGTTTATTGTTACTTACAATAAAAGGGTAACTTAATAAATACTTTGAAGTCAGTCCTGATAAATACTATGGTATCTTATGTCCAAGTACAATAAACAGTTGACAAATGTGCTGCAGATTTCTTTTTTAAGTTTCATGGAATGGATTAATTTTAGTGATACTGTATCAGTGTGTGTATATAGCAATGCCTAGCAGATTTGCATTAAATAAAACAAAGCTATGGCGGGATAGATGTTTAATTTATGCTTTATAATACTTTAATTAACTGAATTGAAATTAATCTTTATTAACCCATTTCGCATGATCTGGGAAATTATGTAAAACAATTTGCACATTTTTATTGCATACCTAATTTCTTGATAAAACTATAGCCATCATGTACACTATTTAACTGGTGGAATTCTAATGCATGTGGTTCATTGGGGAGCCAGCTCCTCAATAGAAATCATCTTCTAAACTTAGTATTTCTTTCTTAGTAACTCAAGTGACCTCAAGTCAGACTGATCTCTACACAGTTCTCCTTTTGAAATACCTTTATTGGCCTTCTCACATTTGTACTTTATGCACTGATATCATCACTTGCCAGTTTACTAATAACCCTTGTATGAAAGGAATACTATCTTATACCATTACCTTCTACTGTAACATTCTACTAGTTTCACATTATATGTAAGCATGTTGGTGAGATGAGGCTTCTGTTATTACTCTGCAATGTTGTCATAAATCGCAGCAGATTACATGCAGTGTAAAACGTTTATGCTTGTCAAGAAAAGCATAGACAAAACCAATTTAAGTGAAATATTTTCATTTTGCAGTAGCTGAATCTGCCTGCTAATGAGAGGCCAAATTTGCTAAAGAAAATATAATGTGCAGTATTTTGAAAACTCATAACATTGTAATGATAACCTCTTTTCCATAGTTCAGAGGTTTCAGCATAAACTAATCAAGCTCAGAGGATGATTCTGCCTAAAACACAATGCCTGCATTTGAACACCCATGTAGTACTAACTATTCTCAGACATCACGTTTTTAATAATGATTGCTGTGTATAATCAAAACTTCATTAGTCAAGCACAGATAACTTCATTATTCAGCTACAGCTGCTGGCACTAAAAATATGTGGCAGGAATAGAATGGAAAATGAATCAATGAAATGAAGGTACACACAGACTTTTATGCTTCCATTTGGGAGAGATATATCTTGGATTTGATGGCCTGTGGTAACATAATTCTTCTATAAAGTATCCTCTGCAGTTGTCTTACTAAAATAGAAATGCTAAGATTTGTAATTCTCTGAAACTTAAAGGGATGGCAAACTGCTTATTGCATGCATTTTATTTCTGAACTGTTTATATTTGTATGTAATGAGTGTGTGTGTGTGTGTGTGTGTGTGTGTGTGTGTGTGTGTGTGTGTGTGCACGCGTGTGTGTGTGTGTGTTAGCACGCGCACGTGTGTGCTTTGATATGTACATCTACCGTACTACCTGTGTGTGTGTGTGTGTGTGTGTATGTATATATATATATATATATATATATATATATATATATATATATATATATATATATATATATGTATACATACACATACACATACACAGTGGATATAAAAATGATGAGACCACAATAAATCATTTCAAAACTTTTCTCACCTTTAATGTGTCCTTTAAATTGAAAAACAAACTAATCTGTTAGGGGAAAAATATAAAAAATAAAAAAAGTACAATAAGATGGTTGCATAAGTGTGCACACCCTTAAACTAATACTTTGTTGAAGCACCTTTTGATTTAAGTACAGCATTCAGTCTTCTTGGGTACACACCTGCCATCAATTAAAGAGACTCTGATTAACCCCAAATACAATTCACCTGTCTTAGCAGGATTTTCCTGATATTTACTCAGTTGCCTGCTACAGCAAAAGCCATGGTTCGCGGAGAGCTTACAAAGCATAAAAGGGATCTCATTGTTGAAAGGTATCAGTCAGGAGATTGGTACAAAACAATTTCTACAGCATTGGATATACCATGGAACACAGTGAAGACAGTCATCAAAAAATGGAGAAAATATGGGACAACAATGACATTGCAAAGAACTGGCCCTCCAAAATTGATGAAAAGACAACACAAAAAATGGTCAGGGAGGCTACCAAGAGACCTACCGCAGCTGAAGAAGCTGCAGGAATTTTTGGCAAGTACTGGTTGTGTACTACACATGACAACAATCTCCTGTATTCTCCATATGTTTGGACTATGGGGTAGGGTTGTAAGATGGAAGCCTTTACTTAATCAGGAAAACATCTAGACCCAGCTAAAATTTGCAAAACAATACATAAGTCTCCCAAAAGCATGTGGAAAAATGTGTTATGGTCTGATGAGACCAAGGTTGAACTTTTTGGCCACAATTCCAAAAGGTACATTTGGCATAAAAACAACACTTCGCATCACCAAAAGAACACCACCCCCACGGTGAAGCATGTTGTTGACAGTATCATGCTTTGGGGTTGCTTTTCTTCAGCAGGAACTGGGGCTTTAGTCAAGGTGGATGGATTTATGAACAGTTCCAAATGCCAGTCACTTTTGGCCCAAAACCTTCAGGCATCTGATAGAAAGCTGGATTAAGAGGAATTTCACCTTTCAACATGACAATGCCCTAAGCATACATCCAAATCAACAAAATAATGGCTTCACCAGAAGAAAATGAAAGTTTTGGATTGGCTCAGCCAGAGCCCAAACCAAAATCCAATAGAAAATCTGTGTGGTGACATGAAGATGGCTTTGCATAAGAGATGTCCTCGCAACCTGACAGATTTGGAGCCCTTTTGCAAGGAAGAGTGGGCAAATATTGCCAAGTCAAGATGTGCCATGCTGATAGACTCCTATCCAAGAAGACTGAATGCTGTAATTAAATCAAAAGGTGCTTCAACAAAGTAGTAGTTTAAGGGTGTGCACACTTATGCAACCATCTTATTGTACTTTTTATTTTTTTATATTTTTCCCCTAACAGATTTGTTTGTTTTTCAATTGAATTGTACAGGTTATAGGTCACATTAAAGGTGGGAAAAGTTTTGAAATGATTTATTGTGGTCTCATTTTTTATAACACAAAAACACTGGCATTTTAACAGGGGTGTGTAAACTTTTTATATCCACTGTATATGTGTGTATGTGTGTGTGTGTGTGTGTGTGTGTGTGTGTGTGTGTGTGTGTGTGTGTGTGTGTGTGTGTGTGTGTGTGTGTGTATCTTTATGGATCTGGCTAATTTAGTCCAGCTTTCCTGCCTAATTTAGTTGACAGGAAAGCTAATCAATGCATGTGCGAGATCGCAGCAATAACATGATTGGGAATTATGCCCTTTCCCTGTTATTATGCAACCTCTGAGTTAATATATTTAATTAGCCGGGAGTGTGGAGGATGCAGGGATACTTACCCCCCTGCATTTTAGTAATTACATTTTGTCAGTGATTTGACTGTCAACATTGTGGTGTTTCAACTATATCTATCTATCTATATATATATGTATATATATATATATATATATATATATATATATATATATATATATATATATATATATATATATATATTTACAAATACATACACACACACACACACACACACACACACACACACACACACACACACACACACACACACACACACACACACACACACACAAATACATATATATATCTCCACACTTTTGAGTCACATCCAGCTCCTCTGTGGATCCTATGAACAGGTTCTGCCATCCACAGAGTTCAGTAAGAAGTAATCTGCCAAATTTTTCTTCTATAAAATTCAGTTACCACACACACACACACACACACACACACACACACACACACACACACACACACACACACACACATAGCTAAGAGACGTCTTTAGAGACAGCAATTTTTCTACCACATATTTTTGAAGTGGGAGGAAACCAGAGCAGATGCTACATCAATAAGTGAACCAGAAAACCAGATGTTGTCAGCTGACTATGCTATGCACTGTGCCACTCTGCCATCCAGACATATGTATATACATAAATAATTACTTGCTGTTGAGATGACAGTCTTTATATCTATATCTATATCTATATCTATATCTATATCTATATCTATATCTATATCTATGTATCCATCTCTCTCTCTATATATAGATATTTTTATGTATATATATATATATATATATATATATATATATATATATATATATATATATATATATATATAGATAGATATAGATACACATGTATTACCAATTACAAGGATTCATGAACATTAAGCATTGAGCAGGGAGCCCTATTCACACTGTATAACAACAGAAGTGACTGCTGGTGATAGTGACATATGGTGTCTCATTAAATGCAGAGTATACTTATTTACTGTTGATCCATATGACCCATACAACTAATGGACACAGCAACAGGGACAGCACAGGACTAGATGCATGTCAAAAGTCCTACATCTTATGAACGGGGCTCCCAAATGCATGTAATGTCTGGGAAAGGCTATGCAAACAAGACACAGCAGGGCGGTGATATGGACTGCCAAGCCACAGTCATTCATGCCCTCTTCTGACCACACAAGAGGCAGAAAAATACTGATGCATTAACAAAACAGTACATTATCATTACATTACATTGCAGTCATCTGCTACCTGCCAAAGCACAATTACATGAAGTGGTGGCAGATTTATTCCCTGAGGATAATGAGACTACTGTATGCAGTAAATCCAAGATATACACGTGGAAAGCCGTAGAAGAAGATACTGGAATGCTGGGAGGAAGAAAGGGGCTATAAGTGAGTAATGCTGCAAAGGACTGTGGTTAGTGCAGTTTGGCAGCAGTAATATGTGGACACATAGGGTAGGTTAGCCTCTAGTGGAAAACACTAAGGGATGTGGAATGAAAGGTTCTAGTGACAAAGACAGTCTTAAATACAGTGGGTCCTCGGACCCAGTACTCATGGATTTACTGCACATCAGCAAGTATAATGCCATCAAAAATACTTGGTCTAGAGATCTAAACCTCTTCTGCAGCATAAACAGAATGGTTTAGAGGGACAGGTATATCTTGCAGAAGATACCACATCCACAATGAAAAAGCTCATCCATGTTCATATTCAAGTGTAACTTAGACCTATTGATAGGAAGCAGAAAATGTACCGCAGGACTGCCCCTGTACTAATGGACAGAGGTAGTCCTAAGTGCTTTATCTCATGGCATGATCCCACTTATTCTCACTATGGCTAATTATTGACCAGGGGATGGGTAAGGCCAATCTAACACCAAATGGGATAGGTTAACTGAAGTAACAAAAGGGAAATTGTATGGGCCTTAAATGACCACAAGGGAAGACAGGAAAAAAAATAATTCAAAAGTTGTTAATAAGGTAAATGTAGAGCATTCACACACACATCCAGACACACACACACACACACACACACACACACACACACACACACACACACACACACACACACACACACACACATATATATATAGAATGATGCCACAATATGAAGACAAGATGATCAATTTCAACAATTGGCTTAAGTACTGGTGTCATCCAAAGTGGATCCAATGCCTGCCAGTTTGGGATGATATGCTCGACAAGCCACGATGCTTTGCTAGGGACGGCTTGCACCTGTCACCCCTGGGCTTTCAGATATTGGCAAAGGCTCTTGCTACCCCCATAGTGCCTTTTTTAGGCAAGGCTCAAAAGACAAACCCACCTCCATAGGTATCACAGGGGATAAGAAACTAAGAGTAATGCTACTCAACGCCAGAAGTCTAAACCTCAAGATGCACGCACTCAAAACTCTCCTTAGCATGGAGAACATCGATATCTGTGCAGTAACAGAAACCTGGTTCAGGGCTCCCGAGAGCACCCCAGCACTACCAAGTTATACATCATACCATGCTTTTCGGCCCCAAAACTTGGACCGAACCACAAAAGGGGGGGGAGTATCGATATTCATCAAAGATACCCACACCTTCAGGTTGGTGGCAAAGCACGAAGCATCAGAGAATATCCATGTGCAACTAACAGTGGGTAAAACTGCCTTCCAGTTTATAGCCTGCTACAGACCACCCTCCCAAACCCAGGAACCCCACTCGGCCTTTCTGAGAACACTGGAAAATATGAAGGTCTCTCCAAACACCATTATATTGGGCGACTTCAACTACCCAAACATAGACTGGGAGCATTATTCTAGCTCTAACACCCTAGCCCAAAGGTTCCTAGAATTTATAAACTCAAATGCTATGGAACAACTTGTTACCACTCCCACAAGAGGGAAAAACATACTGGACCTGATCATCACCAACATGGGGACTCTATGCTCCAGACCAGAAGTGTATCCCTCACTGGTAAGATCAGGCCATAAACTAATCTCACTGGATATTCACATCCCGACCCCACCCCCTGCCTGGAAAACCACAGTGAAAAACTTCTCTAAAGCAAATTTCACACTCCTCAAAACCGAGGTGGAATCCTTCAAAGCCCCCGGGCCTGTGGAAAATGCTGCCCAGACCGCAGAATCCTTTATAAACGCATTCTATGAACACCTTCAGGAATGCATGGATCATGCGATCCCAAATAAAACCAAGACCCAATCCTCCAAAGGCAGACGTCCTGTCTGGTGGACCCCTGCCATAAACAAACTATACAATAGAAGGAGGAAGCTACTAAATGACAGAGCAAAATCCCAAAAAGGGAAGGCATCACTGATCAGTATTAGCAAAAACTACGGGCACTCATAAAATTGTCTAAGGCCAGCTTCGAGAGAAAAATTGCACAGGACACTAAGTATAATCACAAGGCTTTCTTTAGTTATGTTAGGAACCTGGGTGGTAATTCCCAGATATGCTCAGAATTAGTCCAAAATGACAAAAAATACACTGAACCCACAGACATTGCCAACATCCTAGCTGACAGGTTCAGCGCAAACTTCTCCCCCCCCCCCCACCAAAAGGGCAAATATCTATCCCAGCACAGTGTTGCCCACCTGACATCTCAGACGCTCAGGTAAGAGCCGCCCTCTCCAAAGTAAAAAACACAGCATCAATGAGACCAGACGGTGTCCCGGGCTGCATCCTACATGAACTCCAAGAAGAGCTAAACCCAAACATAAAACTACTGTTCAATCTCAGCCTTACTACAGGATATGTGCCCAAAGAGTGGCGTACAGCAACAGTGGTCCCTCTCCATAAAGGTGGTGCCTCAACGGATCCTGGAAACTATCACCCCATAAGCCTGACTAGCTTGGTCTGCAAAGCTATGGAAAGGATCATCATGGACCTCATAAATAAAGATATTGGGGACCTACAGACACTGGATCCTACCCAGTTCGGCTTTGTTAAGGGCAGATCCTGCCTCTTAAACCTGGTTGATTTCTTTGAAACAGTCACCAAGACCATTGACGAGGGGAAGGTGGTCCACACAGCCTACCTGGACCTCGCAAAAGCCTTCGATACAATACCCCACTTGGGCATTATAGATAAGCTCACCAGCTTAAATATAAACCCCTATGTCACCAGATGGATTGCAAACTGGCTCAAGGACAGAACCCACATAGTTAGAATTGCCGGAGCCATGTCAGACTCCAAACCAGTTACAAGTGGCTTCCCACAAGGCTCAGTCCTGGGACCTCTCTTGTTCGGTATATATTTCTTGGAGGTACAGGCCAACACGGAAGGACTGTGGCTGACCAAGTTCGCAGATGACTGCAAACTGGGCGCCATAATCGACTCTCCAGCCGACACAAGCATCCTCCAAAAGGGCCTCATAGAAACAGACAACTGGTGCCTGAGCCATGGCCTCAAGCTAAATGCCAAAAAGTGTATAGTCATACCTTTGGCAAAAACAACGTGTCCACAAATTACCACATAGGTGGTAATCCATTAAGTACAGAAGAAGTAATTAGGGACCTGGGGACCCAAGTTGATAGCAATCTCTCATTTGACAGCCACGTGGCCAAAGTGGTTAGAAAAACATTTTATATAGCCCACCTAATCATGAAAGGATTCACATCTAGATCAGGGGAGGTCATCATGCCTCTTTACTCATCCCTCATCAGGCCCATAATTGAGTACAATGCCCCTTTTGGGATGTACCTTACCAGACACCTGCAGCAACTGGAAAGACCCCAAAAGTACCTCACCAAGAGGATCAAAGGGCTCAAACAGATGCCATATGCTGCCCGGTTAAAGAAACTCCAGCTCTACTCAGTGGCATACCGCCTGTTCAGAGGCGATCTGTGCCTGATGTATAAAGCCATGTCCAACCCAGAATTAATGGACATGCTGCACCTCAGAAAATCCAAATCCCATCGTGCTCACTCGAGACTTGAACCTCAGCACTGAAATAAATAGGACATGCTGGAGGGACAGATTCATAACCCAGAGGCTCCCTTCACTCTGGAATAAAATCCCAGTCCAGGTTAGGCAGAGTCCCTCATTGACTCTCTTCAAGAGGAATCTTGATGAGTGGATGGGAGATCGTAGGTTTACCCCTGGTATCACTTCTATGTCACTGTTAGACAGAGGCACAGTATACTAACCTCGAAAAAGGGCATAGCAAAATAAATTTAAAATGGGTGGCAAAAGCCAAACACATTCTGGCTAGGCTTATAAATGCCCTAGGGCAGATAGCCTAGTATGAACCTATGAACCTATATAATTACTGTTTTTGCTGAATCACAAATCACTCACACACATTTATAGGTTCATAGGTTCATAGGTAGGTACTAGGCTATCTGCCTGAGGGCATTTATAAGCCTAGCCAGAGTGTGTCGGCTTTCGCCACCCCATTGATTAATTAACTGATCCTCTATCAAGCAGAACCAATGAAGTGAACTTATGGGTGTATTTTCTGTTACCCATCCACTCGTCAAGGTTTCTCTTGAAGAGTGTTAGTGAGGGGCTCTGCCTAATGTAGTTTGGAATTTTGTTCCAAAGCATGGGAAGTCTCTGTGACAGGAATCTATCCCTCCAGCATGTTCTATTTATTGTTGTGGCAAGGTTTAGCTCACTAGAGTGCATGGCTCACAGTGACTTGGATTTCTTTAGGTGGAGCATGTTTATCAATTCTGAGTTGGACATGGCTTTGTAAGTCAAGCAGAGATCACCTCTGTGTAAGCAATATGCCACTGAGTACAGCCAGAGTTTTTTCAGTCGGGCTGCATAGGACATATATTTGAGGCCAGTAATCCTCTTGGTGAGGTGCTTTTGTGGTCTTTCCAGCTGTTGGAAGTGTCTTGTGAGGTACATCCCAAATGGGGCATTGTACTCTATGATGGGTCTGATGAGTGACGAGTAGAGGGGCACTATAACCTCTTTATTTCTAAATACGAGCCCTCTAGTAATTAGATGGGCTACATAGAAGGATTTCTTAACTACTTTGGCAATATGATTTTCAAAGGAGAGATTACTATCTACCTGGGTCCCCAGATCTCTTATTACCTCTTCTGTAGTAAGGGGGCTGCCACCTATGTGGTAATTTGTGGGTGTTTTGTTTTTCCCAAACGGGATGACTATGCATTTTTTGCCATTTAGCTTGAGGCCATGACTTTGACACCAGGTGTCCGTCTCAGTAAGGCCTTACTAAAAACTATTTTCATTGGAAAATACTTTTTTAGAGTTACATTCCATTTAAAGTCACTGGAGGAAATGCATCTTTTAAAAGTTTTTTGTTGGGGGAGAGCAAGCTCACCTGCACCCTACCCCAAAGCCATATTACATAAAAATACTAACTTCATTCATATTCACACATCTGTGGAGAAAAGAGAAAAAAACACATGTACACACGCTAGCAGTGATATCTTTGAAAGTGTGTCCATGCATCAGAAAAAAAGTACTGAATGGCAAGTGATCGAATATAGCTGATCAAAAACAAAATACAAAAAAAAACCTCTCCCCATAGCTGGTAAGATCTTCCTATAGCAGGGAAAGAACAAATTCCCCGATCCCCATTGTACTGTGATCTCACAAAGAAAAAAAGGTCAATGGCAGGTGATTAAATAACTTGGCCCAGGACTGCTGAACCAAAACCACACCCTTAAATATGAAAATGTTGAATTCATGCAGAACCAAAGCACATTTTATCAAAATTAGATGAGCAGCAGGTGAACCAGTATGCATACACCATTGCTTAAACATGTCAAAATCCGAGTTAGAAAAAGCAGTTTATTAAATGGACCACAGAGCTTTCCTCAATCAATGATGTGTACGTCCACAACATAACTGTTGGCAACTGCCCAAATACACTCATAACTTCAGCTTGTAATTAAATATAAGCAGTGCACTTTTCCCCAAACTGAATCAACAGTAATTGAGAAAAACATTTGCTATTTACATTGAGGTAAACTGACCAGGTTTCAAATTTAATGCAACAGTGAGGAGGAAGGCGTCAGTACGTATGTCCTTTTCTCAAGGGCGCATCCAAAGTGACCCTTATAGCACTGCAGTTACCTTTCTAGGTGATGGAGATGTTCTGGCATGTAATTCAGTCCTGGTCTCATTTTACTCATTCACTTTATCTTGTTCACATACCAAGACTTGCATAACATTGTTCAAATTATTCCTTTTATCTTGTTCACATACCAAGACATGCATAACGTTGTTCAAATTGACTCGGCATCTTCCTGGTAAACATCAAGTCAGCAGTGTCACACTTCTACAGAATTCTGCATCCTATGAAGACAGAGTTCATTCAACACTAAGATATCTTGCACAGTAATTTGAAAAAAATGGTGGAAACCATTAACTCACAACTCTTCTAGCTGTGAATTTCCTAAACTTTCCTAAAACATACATATCTTCAAAGTATTTAATTAATGAAGAACTGGGAACTCATTCTTCATCTGATTAAATGGTATAAACACTTAATATCCACTGACTGAAATACCAAGGCTAAGAACTTCTTCACAAGTAACTGAAATTTCATTACAAGAGCCATACAATAGAGACAATCTTAGACATTTTATTATCCTCCACACATATTGTGTAGAGAAGAAGAAACAGTCCTTACTCTCCACCCCAGATATAGTTTTAACAGCACTCTTAAGGCATGCTGGTTCAAAGCCACATAGTACAAATTTCACTGCAATAGTAAGGTCATACGAATAATAAACACCACCACAGGTAACGTTATATATGACTTACAAGATGTCAATACAAAAACTAGCGGAATGGCACTGCCCTTGCCATGCCACAAAATGATACAAAACCACCTATGCTATATAATTGTCTACATACTGTGCCCTTACATAAAATGTGCTATCTGTGAACCATATAGTTACCACAGAAAAATCTACTAAGTTTGCTAATCTGCTTATAGCTATTATGGTCAATCCAAACACAGTATCATAGTATTTCTTAAACGCAAACTCACCAGACTTCAGCTTGTCCTTTGATAAATCGAAATTGTACGGTGATGCATTTTGTGTATCGTTTTGAGTTATACGCACAAGAGCACAGTCAATTTACTTGGTGTGTCATTGTTTTTCTTGAAGACAAGACCACTGCATAATCTTTTGATGTGGCCATCATGACATATTCCACACCAAAGCAAGGTTCATCCGTGGACATGGTCACTCTTGTTCAAAGCTGACCACATGCTTTTCATACTTCTACATCTAAAGCATCACATCAGTGATGATGAGGAAGAGTAGATTTCCTTAACAACTTGCCACGCACAGATGGCACAGTTATGGTACAGCACTTACACTTTTGTGAACATTTCCACTTGCCCATCTAATAGTTAGAGTCCTTTACAACTTTTTCCACACTATACAAATAGGCTTTTTTGTGGAGCATTGCTCTACCACTACAGGACTCCACAGTGTCAGGCTTGCTCCAGTATTTTGGGTGATATATATGAATCCACACCAGATAGCATTTCTGATCTCCATTTATTTCACACAATATTGTACTACATAGCTGCTAAACTGTTTATATAATAAACAGAGAGTGACATACTCTAGGCCTTACTCAATAACGTATGCATCAAGGACTCATTGCTGCTTACACATGACTCTGTTTTCACGCACTACTTGTGAGAGTTCATAGTATACATCACTTAGAGATGACGTTAGTTTGATTTACTGTCATGTTGACTTGGTGAAACTTTGAACTTTTAATATAGCCATTGAAATTTCAGGTAAAAACATATTCAGTCTCCTGCCATGGATCCATTCACATTATCTATCTATCTATCTATCTATCTATCTATCTATCTATCTATCTATCTATCTATCTATCTATCTATCTATCTATCTATCTACCTATCTATCTTTCTATCTATCTCTCTATTTAAGAAAACCCTACTATTAACTTTATTTTATTTATTTATTATTTATTGACATTTATTTACTGGGAAAGTTCGACTGGGCACAGGTGCCCTATTTCAGTGGAGGCCCTGGGAGAAAAGCTCCCAAGTAACATATTTATTACAATCAATATTTACAGTAACACATTTTATAATGTAATTTCAGTGAATACATCACATAATAGTCAGTATAATAAAATTTGTATTGATATTCACAAATATTAAATGTATAAGCCTTGCACTGACACTTTACAGATGGAAGAGTGATGTATAAGATAGGTAGGAGTAATTTAAGGAACACAATAGAGTGAGGTATTAGAGGAGATAAGCAAGTCTGTGTTAACAGAAAAGTAGTGATGGATTGGTAATTTGGTTGTGCTAATTAGAAGTAGGTATAGTAGTTTAAGAAATACAATAAAGTGACGTATTAGAGGGGCATAAGCAGGTTAAGTGATTTTAGTGCTTTAAAGGGAGGTATAAAAAAACATGATGAAGGGAGTTAGACAGCTATGGCCCAGATGTGGAGCAGGGACAAAGCCAGGAGGCAGAGAAGTCTTTTAGTAATGGTTTGAAAACCTGAAGGTGTGTGTCAGACCTTATTGTTATATGAATTTTACTCCAAGTTCTAGCTACACTATTGGAACAGAGATTGATCCTAGCAGCCCTTTGAGGTTTAAAGATGGTAAGCAGTTGTTTATTATTTGATCAAAGGAGACAATTTGGAAGATAGTATTGGAGTAAAGGTCTAATTGCTGGGCAGGCAGATGGCATATGGATGATTTTAAGTGTTAAGGTGAGCTGAGTATAAGATAGGTGGCGAGGAAGCTTGAGATATTTATGTGTTTTTAGAGCTGAACATTGGTTGGTCCGGTAAGATTTGTTACAACTGAATCTGGCAACTTTGTTATAGCACTGTTCAGGTTTAGAACTATGTGAGGCATGTAGGTTCATCATAATGGGGATCCATATAGGAGAGATGGTAAGAGATTAATGGTAGCTAGAGTTACTATTGCACAGTCTGTAAAGAACTTCTTTATCTATGTAGGGTGCTTAGTTTTTGATGGGTTTTCTTGATGCTGTTGTGGATATGCAAATCTAATTTAAGATTGCCATCGCTTGCCATGCCAAGTAGTTTTGTATGGTAGGTAACTTCAATGATGGTATTATTTAAGGAAGAAATTTTAAAACTGATTTTTCATGGAAATGGGATTTTGGGAAAAAATAGAAGTAATTTTGTTTTTTTGAATTTAGTAGCAGGTGATTATCCTGCAGACAACTTTCAACAGAGTAAAAGGCTTTTTATGTAATTCTCTGAAGATGTATTAGATTTTTCAGAAATGCATATTAGGGTCGAATCATCAGCATATTCTATGAGGGAACTTGCTGAGAGTGAATATATTAAACATTATAAGGCCAAGAATCGAATCCTGTGGCACACCAGTACTGACAGGAAGGATGGAAGGATGAAAAATTTAACAGACTGGTACCTGTCATTTAAGTAATTGTTAAACCATAGTAATGTGGGTTGTGACAATTCATGGGAAGATGGTAGATGAGTTTTTGCTGACACAGTAGATTGAAAGCTTTAATGAGATCTAGGAATACAGAGGAAACAAGTTTGCCTTTGTCTCTGGCTATTTTAACACTATCTGTGAAAGTTAAAAAGGCTGTGATAGTACCATGGGTGGGTCTAAAACCATGCCGTCTTGGGGGTCAGGAGCTTTTCCTGAAAAATGTGTTGAAGAAGTTGCTTATGAATTCAGTTCTCCAGAATTTTTGACAAAGGGGATGCTATTGCCACAGGTCTGAAATTGGTTACATCAGATGACGTTCCTCATTTATGAATGAGGATGATGAAGAACTTTTTTCCATAGAGAAGAAACACATGATTCCTTGATAGATCTGTTAATTAGAAGTGACAAAGGACAGGCTATGGAACTGGCAGCCATTCGCCTGGAAGATTATCTACTGAAGGAGAACAGGGTTTCAGATTAAGAAGTAGTGATTTGATGTAGCAGGGAGGGATGGTTTATAGGGTGACATATTTGGTGTTTGCAGTCTGAGGAGATGGCACATCAGGATTGTTGGAAGGGAAATCTTTAGTAAGAGCTTTGATGCTTTCTATAAAATGTGTGTTAAATTGGGCATCTATTTCAGAGAGAGTGTTATTTGGGGCAGGATTAGGAATGGTGGATGTTCCAGAGTGGCATACACTATTAACAGAAGACCAGAATTGTTAGGGTTGGAAGACTGACTTAGTAAAGGCTTACTGAAGTAGATTTTCTTGTCTGTGATAATCTGTCTTTTAGTGTGGTTACAGAGATCTGTAAAGTGTTGTAGGTTTAAGGCAGAGCTATATTGTAACCATTCTTTCCAAGCCCTATTTGTTTCATACATTAGATTCTTGATTGGAGTGGATAACCAAGGAGTATCGTTATTCTTTAGACTTTTTGTTCTAGTTGGAGCCGGACTTTTGAGGATTTTCCGTAAAAGTGAGTTCAATTTGTATACAGCTTCATTGCCTGGAATAGTTTTCAGGATAGACTAGTTAAAAGAGCTTAGAATTCCATTAAATATATCAGGGTTAAAATTAACGAGGTTACGGGAAGTTCTATGTAAGTATTGTTTGACATGATGGTTACCGAGCCTGTATGCATATACAGGAATGTAATCACTGACGGAATCAGAGAGGGTGCCAATGGATACATACTTAATGGAATCAGATACTAATATCCAGTCGAGAACTGAGATGTTGTTTTTGAAAAAGCTACAATGAGTGGGGGAGGAAATTAGTTAAATCAATCCAAATAGGGTTAGAATACTTGATGGATATTTTGCAGAAATAATCTACCAATTTTTTCATTAGATACTGTATGTGAGATCCAGTTAGCATTATTACCTGGGGAATATAGAATATTAAAATACATAGTTGCTTATGGAAATTTAGTTTAAGATGGGAGGTGAGGAGTTCTGGATTATGGAATTTGGAAATAGGTTTATTGATTTTAAGATACTCAGGATATAGTATAGCTACTCCACCACCTTTTTGAGTTCTATCAGCCCTGATGATATTATAACCAGGGAGTAATATTTCAGAATCAAGCATATGGGGTTTTAGCCTTGTTTCAATTATGGCAAGAATATCTGGTGTATTGTGGGAGATCTAAGAATGGAGTTCTGAAATATTATTGATACTGTGAGTATTTACGGAAATGAATTTAAGCTGCTTGGGTGAGTTTGAGGTAGGTGAGAAGGGTTTTGATGGTTTAGTGATGGTGGTGTGGTGTGGTCCCTGTTTGGGTAGGAGATGAGTGGGCTGAGTAGGAGGGGGTTTGGTCTGGGATGAATTTTGAAGGCTATTGAGGAGTCAGGATGAGAGGAGGGGCCAGGGTTGGGATAAATATCCCCAAAAAGTGGTAAAAAATAATGTTTGGTAAGCTTGTTTTTTTTAACTGCAGCAGTTAGTTTTATTTTGGTGTGGTAGGTGTGAGGGTTTAGTAGTTTGAATTTGAAGCCGTTAGTGGTGAAATGGGATGACTTGAATGGTTAGAGGTGTAGCACATAGTGGAAGAAATGTGTACAAGATTGAGTGAGGTTTGGTAATTTGTAGGAAGAGTAAGGATGCAGTAATATTTAAGAGAAGCATGGTGTGTACGTTTGTACAGAGGTATGTCAGAAAAATAGGAGCTGGAACCCTGGGGTATGAATATAGGAGGGACAAGAGCTAGAACCCTGTGGTATGAATATAGAAGGGGTAGGAGCTGCAGCCCTGGGGTATGAATATAGTACGGGTAGGACTAGATAGCTGAGTGAGGTGGATGGAGTAAGTTATGATTACCCTGGTTAGTTAGTAAATATAAGAGAGGAATAAATGTTAAAGTGCTTAAATCCAAACTGATGGTTTATGAATTGCATGTGTATTCTTGTGCCCACGGTCTGTCCATATTTATGTGTATGCCTGCCTTTAAGGGGAGTCAGAAGTAGGCAGTTCTGGATGGAGAACAGGGCCTATAAATGTAATGCAATGAGTTTTGGCTGGGGAATCAGGGGTGGTAAGGGAGCATAGCAGGAAACAACTCTAACACCAGCAGGAAGAGTCTCTATCTTTTATCCTGCCAGTGGTACAATTTTATGCAATAGCGACATTAGACTAACACATGCTTTGGAAGCACAGAAGATATGCTGTTCCAGGCTGCAGTTACAGTAGAGCTGTTTAGAAGGAGTAAAGTACTGCAAAATACTATGAATCTACAAATGAGTTATCCTCAGACAGTTACAGTTTCATAACAAATGAAATAAGAGCAGGAAAGTTTGCGGTGAGGAGTGGAACAAACTAAATTTGGCTGAGAGAGCAGCAGCATAAGTATAACCAATTACCTAAAGGAGAAAAAGGCCAGCCAGTAATATAATAAATATTGTTTAAGGTTGTAAGCATGGGTTCTGTGGTAGGACGCTGCAGTCTCACTATTATTATAAGACAGCAGACAATAACAAGTAAAACTGCAAATCTTTACAAGTCTTAAGTGAATACAGTGACCCGAAACAACATCACAATGGTACACTCCAAGTTCCCTGCTGAAATATAACTGTGTGACTGAGCTAAGAACACAGGATATGTGACTGAGCTAAGAACACAGGATATGTGAGACGTAGTCAAGCTTCTTTTGTTTTTGTTTTTTTGTTAGCAGAAAAGATGGTGTTTTACAGAGAGAGAGAGACAGAGAGAGTGAGAGAGTCGAATTATAGCTGTAGGACTTGAGCTGAGAACTCAGGATGTGTAAACAGTAGTCAAACTTCTTTTATTTTTGTTATGTGCTAGCAGAAAAATGGTGTTTGATTGAGATAGTCTTGAATTATAGCATAATTTATTTTTAGACATAATTTGTCACCCTCCTGTTCCACCTTACTAGTATTTATTGTCCTACCTATGTCTCTAACCCCCAACAATACGTTTTACCCTAGACTATCCCTTTCTGTATTCCAACCACTAAACAAAAGATTCAGATGTACCACATACATTGACATATATGCATAATACTACAAGCATACCCTTTCCAAGTCCTAACTCTAACCCTAATTCATAAACAGTCACACATATACTCCCAGCCCTTAATGCTAGAACTTTTACTATACTCAAAAGTTTCAGCACTAACTTCTAAAACATACACTTACCTATTGCAATCCATCTTCCTCCTTTTAATATCCACAGCACTCAACTATATGTCCACTAGAACAAAAGTGCACTGGAGCAAGAACAAGTCTGTGTGAGTCAGTTTATATATTGTATAAAGTTTTTTTTTCTTCTTTTTTTGTGTTGCATAATTTCTATCCTGGACATGAGGATTTTCAGTAAGTGTATTTTTTTCTTTGCATTTGTTAATATGAGTAGTGCTGTGCTATAGATCTCATTTAGTACTATAGCTAGAAACCCAGTATCCAAAATATTATATATCTATTTACAACTGAGCAAACTGTTGAAAACCTAGATGGATAGATTGATAGATACAGACAGACAGACAGATAGATAAATGGAACAGTTTTAAGGTTAGAAACCAGTAGCCGTGCAGTTCTGTGTATGAGTTCCTCAATTTTTGCTTGCAGACTGTGTGATTGAGCAAGTCACTTAACCTGGCAGAGTTGTTGGGTAGCCCCCAAAAAAAGCATACTTCTGTCATGTGGATTTGCTTACCTAACAAATAAATAAAAAATAGATAGCCACATGCATACGTTGATATATACTTACAGGTAGTGTAGAAAATGGTACAAATTCAAGCTAATAGGATAGCGAATTGCGGTGGTGGTGCTGTGGTAGCGCTGTCGCCTCACAGTAAAACGTTGTCTTGTTTGATCCTTAGCTAAAGCGTCTTCTGTGTGGAGACATGCGTGAATGGGCGTACCTTCGTTGAAGGTTGTGCATCAGGGCTGGCAACTCGGTACGTAAAAATCTACTGCCAATCATTAGTGGATCGGAGTTCAGCTGTGGCAACCCCTAACCAGAAAAAGTTGAAAGATACAACAAGGATAGCGAGATGCATTGACTAAGAAGAATATGTAGACATAGTTTTACATAACGCTGTAGGGACAAGAAAAGAATGGACTTCAGCGGTCAATCAGGTAGGCAGGCTGGAGAACTTGGACACATAGGAATAATGCAGCCGGTTTTTCAAAATCCTCATACTGAAAATAGTGAATAACCAGGGGTGGCACTATGTCAAAGCACACAGGGGCTCATGCCACTCCCCTTTTATCATGAATCCACAGCAAAATGTAATCGGAGGTCCTAACCACATCTCTCACTAGGTTACATTTTTCGCTGGCTTGATTGTACAATATTTAAGCCAATAAGTAAAGTAACAAAGATGCACATTCAACTGTAAATCTCCACATTTCACTTTTCAAGCTTTCTGAGCCAAGATTTGTCTCAGACAGCCCATAAGGATGTACCAGAGACCTACTACATTACCTTAGATCCCTTATTCAAAGAATGGCTAATGTCAAAACATTTTTTCACTTGTTAGAAAATTGCACTTGCTAATAAGGTAACCCACTTTTCAGGAGCACTGTTGGGTTAAGTGACTTGCTTAGAGTCATACAATAGGCAAATGGAGGGAGGAAGGATCAAATCCTGTACCCTTGATTACAGGAAGTACTTCATTAAGAGCTTACTCTTAGTCCTCTTCAATTATTGCTGAACCTTCAATAACTATTTAATTTTCAGATTAATAACTACAGACTAAAAGTAACTGAGTTTACAGTCAGTGATGTCACCCATTAGAAATTCATAGTTTTCTTGCTCAGAAAATGTATGTTGATGAAAAAACTGTGGTTCTGTTAACTTTTTAAGTGAATTAGAGTAGTCTACCTGTTATCTGTCTTCAAGTTTTGCAGAACATCTCGGATTTTGCCTCATATGTATGACCTGTCCTTCCTTAACTTATTTTTGTTTTTGGTAAATCACTGAGGATTACAGTCAGTAAGGGCAGTCATTACTGTTTCATAGTTTTTGTTTTTCAGAAAATATGTGCTCATGCAATGCTTATTGTTCTGTTAACAATTTAAGTCATTTGGAGTTGTCTGGTATTTAAGACCCTATGATTTTAAAAAACTTCTTCCTGCAGTCATGTACAGGGTTTAAATCTTTTCACATCCATTTGCCTACTGTGTGACTTTCAGTAAGTGACTTTGCCAGACAGTGTTCCCAGGTCTCCCTTGAAAGGGACACTTTTTCCAGTAGGTTTAGCTGATTAGCAAATGGATAAAATAATATTAAAACATGTCCATTTTTGTTCCCTCTTTATTTTTGGCCTTGTCCAGAATTTTTGAGCAAAGAAATTGAGAGGTATTTTGATCTGCTCTGCAAAATTTGTGACTCTCTCACAAATATTTGCTGATTGCAGTCACTCAGTAATTACCTGCATGTGAGATTCAGTTTTGCATCCTTCTTAAAATGCCAGTTAATGCAAAGCTTATTATTCTAGCAACTTTCTAAGTATTTAAGAGAAATATCTAAAATCTGTTCCTGATTGTGTGTCTTTGTTTAGGATTCTTGAGATAAGATGTTGAGGGGGCTGAGTTGAGTTTGACTGTATGGTTCTGACAGCAGTGAGCTGACATACATTTCTAGGGCATTATTTATGAATTTTGTAATTCACTTTATCTCAAGCAATATGTGAGGTGTACAGTAATACAAGTGCCTATAACTGGTGTGTGTGTGTGTGTGTGTGTGTGTGTGTGTGTGTGTGTGTGTGTGTGTGTGCGCGCCCGTGTGCATGGGCACACATACAAAGGATATCATTCTCAACTGTCCTTAATTTTTCTTCTTTTACCCTCATATTTATGGTCTGTTCTTCCTTATAAAATTTGTGCCTTTCTAGTAAAGTGTTGTGGACTGCAGCCACTAAATAATGACAAACTTGAGTTTCAGAGTTCATATCCTTTAGAAAATGTTTGCTAATGCAAAACCTGCTATATTGGCAAATTTCTCTGTATACAAGACCAATATTTAAAATATTTTCCTAATTACTGGATTTTGTCTCTGATTCTTGAGCTGAAAGGTTGGGAGGGAATAAGACTTCAGTATGTTGCAGTATATGGTTCTCAGAGCAGTGAGTTAAAATACACCTTTAGGTCATTATTTATGAATTTGTTCATTAATTTACTTACAAACAAACATCTGATGTTTATGCACTTATACAAGAGGTTGTAACTTCTTTTGTTGACTGTTGAGTCTACAGTCTTAATGTTAATATTTTAACCATGAATACATTTGAATTTATTTTGTTTTTTTGCAGGCATGCAGGTGTAAAACACATTGTGTTTGGGCTATAAGAGTTTGTCTGGCACTTGTAAGGCATTGAGTTATTAATGAGTTGCTTCCTGTAGTAGTGGGTTTGATCCCCTCAGCCTCCATATGTCTTCTGTGTGAAAACAAGGAAGATACCCAGAAGCATTGCTCGTATGATGATGTTCTTATTTACTACTTCTTTTATACCAAAACTGCCCTGTAATACAGGAAGCAAGTACTTACACACATGCACATATACACCCCCCCCACACACACACACACATAGATGTGACCATTAGTTACAACTTCTTGTATAATTGCATAACTGTCATACATTTGCTTGTGATTAAATGAATGAGCAAATTCATAAATAATGACCTTCCTATTCCCTCCCAACTTTTAGCTCAGAAATCAGAGACAAATACCAAAAATTAGGAAAATATTTTAGATATTGGTCTTGTATACTTAGAAAGTTGCCAATATGGCAGGTTTTACATTAGCAAATATTTTCTAAAGCATATGAACTGTGAAATTCATGTCTATATTAGTGGCCTGCTCTGACATTTTTCTTGAATTCCCAGTGATCCAATATATGTTTGACAGAGAATTTGATATTCATTCTGTATTTTCTTTATGCAGATGCCCATGTTGGAAAAAATGCAAAGACAGAGATAATGTGTAATGAAAAACTTTATAGGCCACCCTTTAAGGCTGATAAGTAACATGTTAAATAATAAAAGGAAGCATTATTAAGGCTGTAAGGTATTTTTCCTACATAGTCCCTAATAAGTCTTGTTTTCTGAACATTCCCAAAGTTTTATCAAACTATGTATTTTAAAATATATCCCTTTAAAAAATGTGAGACTCCATGTAAGACAGTTTTTCATGAACTTCTCTACTAAGTACCTGAAGTATGTAACTTTTCTATGGTGTAAACTTGCTATTTTCAAGGGAATCGAGTCTTGTGACCCTTTATGCCTTACTTGTGCCCACCCTCAGGCCATACTTCTTTTTTCCACGAGGACTAGACCAGTCAGTTCTTTGGTAAATTTGTAGATACCCATCCAATTACTCCAGTCACTCACAGAGATGGGGAATCTGTCTCTCTATCACATTTTATTTATCTGCTGGTAAAGATTTTGGTCCCTGGTTCTGATATTTGTGGAATGATTAGACTTGTACAGATACAGGAGATTAAGGACAACCGGTACTCTAATTTCAGTGCAAGTGTGATTATATGAGGTCACTGCATTAAAGTGTAGTGACTACTAGAAGAAGCAGAAATCATGAAATGGCCCATAAACAGAAGTACAAAAAATGAATAAAGTAACAGATGACAGAGTGTTGGGGTTTATGCTTGTCGAACAAAAAAGGGAAAAGAAAGGTTATATAAAAATACAGTCTAACTCCATTCGAATATGGTACTGACCAATACTCTTTGTCTTATATGCTACATACAGTTCAATATCTACATCCTTCTAACATGAGATTCCATATGCAGTATTGCTGGCCAGGTTGTACATCCTGTTCTACAGTTTAGCAATTTCCTGCATTAAAAGTGTGCAGTTCTATGTAGTTTGAGATGTCTCCTTGTAGTACCTAAGTACTATTGCTCATTGTATGACTAATTAGTTACTTTTCACTAATCGATTAACAAGATTATTATCATTATTATTATTATTATTATTATTATTATTATTATCATTATTATTATGATTATTATTATTTTTATTTCTTCACTGGGGATATCTGACTGGTGTAGAATGTCTTTCTGGTGGAAGGTCTGGTGAGAAAAGTTCCATTGGCAAAGTATAATATAAGATATAGTGTAAAATACAAGATACAATATAAATTAAAATAAGGTGAATTAAACAGTAGTTTCATCTTTGACAGTGCAATGTTAGAAAATGTATCACAGCAGCATTTAAGTTTGTTCACATTGCATACAAGCATATTGAATAAAAGAATACGTTCATACGGGTATAATGTCCATTACCAGCAGTTCAAAAAATAGATGCAGGAAAACCAGATATAGTAGTCCATGAAAAGAAGGGTCTATATTAGAGCAGCAAATGCTTAAAAAAGTGAACGCTGATTGATCGAACTTATGTAAGCAAAAGATTACAATCTCGAACTGTCAGAACAGCAATTTTTTTCCTAGGGAAAAAAATCGCTGATCCAAAACACATACATACAACACAAGCACACCAAACAAACAGCAATCCACACACATACATGTAAAATCTGACACCGAATCCTACACTAAACTATACACACACCACTAACTATCCACTTACCTTAACCCAAACCCTAACCCTAAGGTCCGTCACTATCGCACACTCACCTCACCCGCTCCCTAACCCTAACTCACCTAACCCGCTCTAACCCTCACGTCCACACAATCGCACACATACCTAACCCGTGCCCTAACCCTAACTCACCTAACCCGCCCTAACACTCACATCCATACAATTGCACACTTACCTGAACCCGACCTGTAACTTTCCACCACAGCACTGAAAATACCGAAGCAACAGAAACGGACAACCGAATTCTTTCCCTAGGAAAAAATTTGGGTTTCTGTTGCTTCAATATTTTAATCTTTTGCTTACTTAAGGTCGATCAATCAGTGTTCTCTTTTTTAAGCATTTGCTGATCTAATATAGACCCGAAAAAAAGGCAAAAGTAGCATTAATCATTGAAATTGCTACACGCAGTGCTTACAGTGTCTTATGTACAGAGAGACACAAAGTCATAATATCTGAGGATTTGCAGGCAGAAACAAGAGCAATATGGAAGAAAGGCACCCAGACAGCTCCAGTAGTAGTAGAAGCAATGGATCTTATAAAAAAAGAATTTACAATCGTACTTAGATATCTTACCAATGCATGTAACTCCATATGAATTGCAGAAGGAGTCATTCCTCGATAAATTGTGGGTGCTACAAAGAGCAGTTCTGGATAACATCAAAGATTGAAACAATACTAATTTCATGAACTTTAATCATGCTTTGACTTAGGAATGGGGTTCATTCCCATCATGCTATTAGAAACCCAAAAGGCTTAGAGAAATTAAAAAAGTTATAATACATTACCACAGGTACAGGCACGGGATCATGTTGAAATGGAATATATATATATATATATATATATATATATATATATATATATATATATATATATATATATATATATATATATATATATATATATATATATATATATATGTGTGTGTGTGTGTGTGTGTGTGTGTGTGTGTGTGTGTGTGTAGATATATATATTTCTGTATACAAGCATTTGTAGTGGAACAGCTGTAAAAATAGATATACAAGAGTAAACCTGTACAAACCTGTATTAAAGTGTGAGTTAGACATGTTATTTGGGCTACATTATGGTTATGTACACTTTATATAGCAGAGTAGTATATACTATAGAGTAGAGTAGTTTTAGGCATAGCAATCTTACCTATAGAAGTGGTAGTAAAGGAGGGGTTTGTGTGTTAAGAGTTAGCCAGGTATCAGGAAAGAACATACCCAGGAGTTCTTGGGATGGCCTTTTAGCTGATCTTTGAAAGTGGAAAGGTTGTTCTTGAGTCTTAGACCCAGGCTAAACCTGAAATTGGTCAATACTGATCAGTGTATTTCCCTGGTAAACAAATATAAGTAAATAAATAAAAAAGTGGCTGAGGCAGTATGTTCCATGGTTTGGGGATATGAATAGAATAAGGGCTTCCCTTGCTGAGTAATTGGTTTTGTGAATTGATAGTAAATTTTGTTTGTCGAGTGCAGGCTGTTGGAGGTTAAGTAGGTCTGGAGGATATTTTTAGGTTAAGATACCTGTTGTATTTGTATATAAGGTTGTGGGTTGCAATTAATTGTGAGTAGCTGACGTGATAAGGTAGTTCTACCCAGGTAAGTTTTTTGATGGCAGTGCAATTTCCCTATAAATGAGACTGCATGCCAATGTATCAGTTTTGTTGTAGAACTGTTATGGTTTGGAGTCTTGATTGGCATGCAGATTTACAAATATCAGAGAGGCATAAAGTAGCATTGGTGGTAGAGAGGTGGATGTTGTAATTGTTCTAATAGGTTCACTGAGGTACCATTTTATTTGGTATAATGTTCTAAGGTTTTGATGAAACTGTTTGAACACTTCTTGTTTATGCATATCAAATTTTAGGTATTCATCTAAAATTATCACCTAGCAGCTTAGGATATGTACCCTTTTGAATTCACGTGTTGCTTGAGGAGTTGAATTTGAAGTCCATGTTGGAGTCTGAGTGAGATTTGGGGCTAAAGAGAGTGTGTTTTTTTAAGTAGATTTATATGTTACAGATCTGATCTTTACTGAGTGGCCTATCATCCCAGAATTCTCAGAATGCTAACATCATACCCCTCAACTGCCCAGATTTTTACCTTATATTTTGATCTGTTCCTTATAAAATTTGTGGTTTTCTGGTAAATCAATGAGAGCTAAAGTCACTAAATAATGACAGACACTTGAGTTTTAGACTCCATAACCTACAGAAAATGCAATGCTGATGTAAATCCTATTATGCTACCAAAGTTTATAAGAGTAATAATTAAACTCTGTCCCTATTTTTTTGGCCTTTGCTCGCCATTATTTTTGGCTTTGTCCATATTTCTTGTTCCAAGAGGTTGAGAGATATGGCTAACACTAATTGTTCAGCTGTTACATTAGTTCAAAATAGTATAAATTGATAATTAGCATAGATTTGTATGTTAGAAAATTCATTCTGTCTAGCAGATTAAACTATCCTATTCCTATTGTGATTAGCCTTAATATTTAGATAAACTGATTGCTATTTAAAAAATACTGTTTTATGTTTTGCCCACACCTTTGTGAACAATGCCAGTCATTTACCCAATATAATGAATATATTGGGAAGCTGTTGTTTTGTGTAAATTATGATACAATATAACATATAATGCCAAGCTTCTTGGAAACAACACTTATTACCCCCAACACAAACTACAAAATACCTCTTACTTGGATCCTGCTTCTATACTACCTGCTCTTGGCAAGGTGCTAAAAAAACAAAATATTTGTATTCAACTCTCAAGCTAAAATCAACAGTACCATCTCCTTATTCTAAAACAGCATGGATTCTGCACGGGTCATAGTACTATGGCAGCCCTTTGGTGCTTAACTGATGATATTTCTCCTCAACATGGTCAAAGGTAACTTGATACAAAAATATTCATTGCCCTCACAAAAGCATCTGATATAATTAACCACCAGCTCTTACTTACCTCCCTCTGGCATTAGTAACACATCCATCACTTGGTACCAAAACATCATGTCAAACAGGCTCTTCAAATTTAAATCAGGCTCTTCCTTCTCTCAGCCCACTCCCCTTCTATTCTAACCCCGTTCCTCTGCTCTTTTCTTCACTTTACTTCCCGTTTTTCTCTTCTTTTCTCTTCTTGTTTCTTCTCTGTTTTCATTAATAAACCACCTTATTACCTTCTTATTCTGCAACTTATCCTCTACACTGATGACATAGTAATCGTTATGTTCATCCATAACCACTCAACAATCGAAACACAACTGCAAAAAGACCTTAACTGCCTCAGTTCCTTCCCCGTTAATCACAAGCTAATACTGAACCCTACAAAAGCAAATAGCATAATATTCAACCCTACAAAGGCAAAAAAGCATGTTATTTTGCACCATCCAAAAGTTACTCACTATGATTACTCTTTGTAGCACATCACTAGAAGCAACCAAGTTCTTCAAATACCTTGGTTTATGACCAGACCATTCACTAACTCTACCCATATTGAGAAATCAGAGTAAAAAGTTAACTCACTGCTCTTCTAGGCTAGGAAAATCTCACCCTACCTATCTAACCTAACCAAGACAGCCATAGGCAAAAGAGTCTTTATGGCCCAACTCGATTATTGATATCTATAATAGCAACAGCCTCTAAGAAAAACTCCTAAGCACTACAGATCTTTGAGAACAAAATCTCTTGCTTCATTACTAACTCACTGCCTTGTGAGCACCACTGCCCCACCCTCAGAAAAGCCAATGGCCCCAAGTGCAGCACAGAGTTGACCTGTTACTACCTTCTGTCATCTTCAGACTATTTCATCCTAATTCATTTCCACATCTAGATGCCAAACTTTATATCAGACACACATGCCATAACCTCAGATGCCTCTCCCAAACAGCCCCCCACTCAAACTCCCACAAAGCAGGCTACACTGCATTGACCACTCTTTCTCCATCCTAGGTGCTAAACAATGAAACTACAATCCTCTTCTCCACTCCAACAACTCTGTTTCTTCTGCTGAACTTGAACTTCAGCCTGATTTTCATGCCCTTATTCAAATGGGTCAGTGATAAGCTAAACAAAAACAATGTCTTATGGTACTAGGCAAAAGCTGTTGTTCATCTGCAGACCTCTAGAAGTCATGCATTATCTGAAAAGCACGACTGAAAACATCACTAAATTGAAATACTTAGGAATTTCATTGGACCCTTTCCTAACCTCCCATCTACACATAGACTACACACACAAAGAAAATCAACTTTCTCCTCCATCCTCAATCTGGATGAAGCTTTCCACGTCTTCACTAGCACCTTCCTAAACATCCTAAACACACATGCTCCCATAAGAAATGCCAGAATCAAAACACAGTACTCCCCTTGGCTACAAAAAAGCACCAGGGCACTAATGAAAATCAGAGATAAGGCCTGGGAGCTCTGGTGCTTAACAAAACCCCCCTCCTCCAAACAATCATTCCTAGAGTTACGCAACAAGGTCAAAAAGCAAATAAAAGAAGATAAAACCCAATATTATCAGTCTCCCTAAAGTCCTCCCATCACAACCCTAAGTAGTCCTGGTCCATGATAAACTCCATTCTCCACCCAGGTAAAGTAGGCACCTCCCCCCACCTACCACACCCCCTTCCTACAGCAGTATTACTGACTCATTCAATAAACACTTTACTGAAACCATTCTGTCTTTGACTAAACAACATAACCCTCTACCCACCCTCCCTACATCACAACCAAATACTCTGCCCACAGTCTTTTCTTTTTCATCAGTACCTACCTGCTATATATAAAAAAGCTTCTGTTGAAATTTAAGCCTACAAAACTTGCAGCTGACAATCTCCCCTCTGAATACCTAAAAATAGCAGCAGAAGCCCTAGCTTATCCAGTCTCTATCTTAATCAATCGGTCCTTATCAGAAAGCTATGTCCCCACACTGTGGAAACTATCCCCACATCATTCCCCTCCATAAAAGTGGCTCCTCCACTGAGCATTCCAATTAGTGCCTCATAGCCATCCTTTCTCCACTTTCCAAGATACTTGAGAAATGCATCCATTCTCAAGTCTTAGACTACCTCTTAGCTAATAACCTCCTCTCCAGCACCTAGCATGGCTTCAGGCCATACCACAGCACTACTACTGCCATGCTCTCTTTCACTAATGGCATCCTTCATCATAAAAATAATGGCCTGTTCTCCTCTGCTATATCTCTGGATCTATCCAAGTCTTTTGACATGGTCTCACACAAACTGCTAATCTCTGTTCTCACTAACCTATCCTTTTCCCAATCAGCTACTGATTGGTTTCACAGCTATCTAGCCGGCTGCCAACAATCAGTTGTCTGGCATAATGACCTGTCTCCTCAACTTCCTGTAACACTCAGTGTTCCTCAAGGCTCCATCCTTGGCCCCCTACTATTCTCACTCTTCACCAATGATCTATTCACAGCCACCAAGCATGCTTATCTTATACAGTATGCAGATGACTCCACCCTCATCTGCTCAGCCCCAACTATACCTGAACTTCACAAGATTCATAGGTTCATAGGTTCATAGGTTGGTACTAGGCTATCAGCCCTAGGGCCTATACAAGCCTAGCCATAACAATTCCCTGGCTGTTTCTTCCCACAATATTTACTTTCCTGGACCCCTGTCTAGCAGGGCGACTGACGTGATCCCTGGGGTGAATTTCCTTTCTCCCATCCAATCATCAAGGTTCCTTTTGAAGAGGACCAAAGAGGTGCTCTGCTTGACATGTATGGGCAGTCTGTTCCAGAGACTGGGGAGTCTCTGGGTCAGGAACTTATCCCTCCAGCATGTTTTGTTTATTGTGATGACAAGGTTTAGATCCCTGGAGCATGTGGCTCTGAGGGATTGGGATTTCTTTAAATGTAGCATGTCCAACAGCTCTGGGTTTGACATGGCCTTGTATGTTAAGCAGAGATCGCCTCAGAGTAGACGATATGCGACAGAGTATAGCTGGAGTTTTTTAAGGCGGTCAGCATAGGGCATCTGCTTTAGGCCTGTGATTCTTTTAGTGAGGTATTTCTGCGTCCTTTCCAGTTGTTGCAGATGTCTTGAGAGGTACATACCAAATGGGGCATTGTATTCTATAATGGGTCTAATGAGGGATGAGTACAGTGGGACAATGACCTTCTTTTTAATTGATGAAAAGCCCTTAGTGATGAGGTTTGTCACATAGAAGGATTTCCTGACTGTTGTGGTGATGTGGTTATTGAAGGTGAGACCACTGTCCACCTGTGTCCCTAAGTCTCTTATCACACTTTCGGTATTTAGTGTACTGCCACCTATGTGGTAATTCATGGGTACATGTTTTTTCCCAAAGGGGATAACTATACATTTCTTGGCATTGAGCTTGAGCCCATGGCTCTGGCACCAAGCATCTGTTTCTGTAAGGCCCTTTTGTAGAGTATCCACATCATTTGGGGATTCAATAATGGCTCCCAGTTTGTAGTCATCTGCGAACTTTGTTAATCAGAGTCCATTAGTGTTGGCCTGTGCTTCAGGGAAGTAGATGCCAAACAAGAGCAGTCCCAGGACTGAACCCTGAAGTACTCCACTTGTCACCTGTCTAGAGTTGGATTTGAAGTCGGCTACTTTTATAGTGTGGGTTCTGTCAGTAAGCCGGTTGGCAAACCATCAAGTGACGTAGGGATTAATGCCCAGCTTAGTAAGTTTATTTATGATTCCAGTGTGGGGGATGGTGTCAAAGGCCTTGGCGAGGTCCAGATAGGCTGTGTGGACTGCCTTACCCTCATCCATGGCTCTGGAGACTGATTCAAAGAAATCAATCAGGTTCAGGAGACAAGATCGGTCCTTCACGAACCCAAACTGGATGGGGTCCAGTGATCACACAGGAAGCCTTTTCATTTTTAGAAAACTGGCTATCTAATGCTCAGTTATTACTCAACCCGAGCAAGACTAAACTCCTTTTCTTCCAACCCACTAAATCTAACCCAATTATCCCCACTTTACTATTCTAGCCAAAGACAATACCGTCATCTCCCCAACAGAACACACCAAACTACTTGGTATTGAAACTGATAACAATCTCAGATTTGACACATTCCTCTTACCATAAAAAAGGTTCACAAAAAACTGGGTGCATTGTACAGAAACAAACAATACTTCACCAAGACAGCCAGAATTTCTGCTGCCAATTCCCACCTAATCTTCACTTTACTCTACATCTCTTCTATACTTACCTACCTTAGACAAACAGACCTAAAGAAGCTCAAGGCTTGCTACAATAAAATTACTAAGTATGCCACTGGTGCATCTTATCGCAGCCACCACTGTATCTCACTTAGAGACCTTGACTGGCTTGAACTGCCTCAACTTCTTCACCTGAATCAACTCTCCCTTGCCCACAAGTTAGTAAACCATCCTCTTAAAGTCCCATCCCTTCAAAACCTTCTCCAGCCCTACTGCTCCACTAGAACACTACACTCCAGCAGAAAAAATCTACCTCTAGTAACCAAACCTAAGAGCTCAGCGGGAGAAGCACGATTCTCCTGCGTCATATGCAGATTATGGAACAATCTCCCCCCTTCTATAACCACACTGCCTTCTTGCAATCACTTCAAGACTGCACTAAAAACTTACTTAAAAAGTCTCTGGTTATGCCCACGCACCAATCCTGAGTAATACCCCTCCTTTTACCTCCCCTTTTTCTCCCCTCTCCTAGCCACCATGCCTCACACTATCTGATCATTGCATTCCTCCTCCTGCAGGCTCTGGCTCACCCTTTACCCTCCCTTTCCTTTCTCACTCAATCTCTCAGACCTGTTATAACATGCTTAACTACCTCACTTCATCTCAACTCCAAATACATATCCAACTGACTTACACCTATCTTCCTCTCACTACCACATATACTACTCACTCAGTCTCCTCTCTTACGCCTCTATCTTGCCCTTCCATCCCATTAGCCCTTCTAGCTTGTTCTGCCTTCATGTGGAGCTTCTGTTTTATATCTGCTTGAATTGAGTGCAATATTTGTGTATAAGATTTAGGTATATGAGTGTAGAACAGTATCTGTTTGAGCTTAGTACTATCTGTATATACATCCTACCTTTATTCCTAGCCTTTAGCTAGATAGTGGTATATCTGTTCATTACTATGTTTCATATTGTATGTGTAGCTAATGCTTGCTGCAGTATGTATTATTTGCTATTGTATGTATATTCAATTGTTCTTCATGTGCTCTGCTGCTCATTTATTGTTGTGTGGAACTTTTCCCCCTGGGCCTCCACTGAAAAAGGACCTGTGTCCAGTTGGAATTTCTCGGTAAACAAATGTAAAAAAATAATAAATAAATAAATAACTTTCTCCTATTCTGGGCTAATAAGATCTCCTCTTTTCTTTCCAGATCCTGTAAGAATGTCATAGGTAACGGTACCTTACTGGATCAGTTAGAATATGGCCTCCCTCCACCATTCAAACCATCTCAAATGCCAAATTCAGATTCATCAGTCTATCCCCAAGAAATGAACACTGTAAAACCATTGAAACATTTAACTGGCTACCTGTTGTCTTTTTACTGGTTTCTCAGCTGTTTAAAGTTACAGAGAATGAGACTGTCCTCTTGCTATCCTCTGCACTAGTCAGAGATGCACCATCATACAACCTTAGAAATATTAACTACTCAAGTACTCTCCTCCAACCCCCCCCCCCAAAAAAAAAAAATAAATAATAATAGGTTTCAGTGCACAGAACATGCTTTCTTAGACCTTGGTCCTAAGATATGGGACTCTTACCCTTCTTTTCTTAAAGATCATTCCTCTCATCTCAATTTACAGTCAGAACTAAAAGCATGTTACAAGACTCTACGAAATGTAATTTCTCTATCTCTCTCATCATATAACTTAACCTCTGCATACCCTACTTCCATCTACATTCCTTAGTCTGATTCTATTCTATATTGTGATTCTTTCAGCATGTCAACTCTGGTATTCACTCTTCATTTAATACATGCATATTTTGTCTTCTGTCAGTCAATCTGTTTATAGTATCAGGTACCTTCTGACTTTATACCCCAAAGTTAACTCTGATATTCACTTTCTATATATTGCATGTAATATTGCATTTTGTCTTCTTCTTTGTAAATAATGTCAAGTATCTATTGTGTTTACCCCCAGGCTGAGACTGATGTAGGCCCAAAGAGATAATTCCTCTAACCTGGTGAACAAATTCAAAATTAAAACAAAAGTAAAATTAATAATATCACAGCCGAAAATATCAGTAATGAGGTCTTTGTTCCCTTTATGTCTGACTCCCAGTTAAGGAAAAAATGCAGGTGAATGAAGGCAAAACCTTTTGCAAATCACAAGTACTATGTGAATGAGGACGATGTATGACTCTTCAGTGAATACCTTTTCCTTTTATGCTCCAGAGTCAAAAGAACCCACTAAGGCGAAAGTAAGAGCAGAGATACTTCCCCACAATTTCATGAGCTCCAGTTGTGGCCCTGTACTTATCTCTGTGCTGTGTGCGCAGGAGACATGTTGTATAATGCTGGTGGGTTACATAAGTATGAGCAAGCTTTAGGCTTGGTCCAAATTAAGTAGTCAGAACAAGCCAGGAACTGCAAATCTAAAGGAGTAGTCAGAGCACCTAACAAAGTTAGGCATAGCAGCATTATATGGATGTATAAAAGTACAGTTAGCAGGTAGGAGGTCGAAGGTAGCAGAATCATCACCACCGTCATCTTCATCCTAGAACTCCTTCCAGCAATCATACACAGCCTGAATATGCCTCCATCCAGCTGCAGGTATCAGCTGGGAGCATTCTAGCCAGATGTCAGTTTTCTTCAGGGCCAGGACACCAGGAAACAGCAGAAGCTCATGTGGAAATCACAGCAGATTTGGTAGCACCAGGCATACCACATTCTACAGCTTCTGGTGTTAATGAAGAGGTAATTGGCTGTGGTAGATGCAGCACATGACTGGGGCCAGCTAGTTAGGAACTATAGCCTTGACTTTCCTGGTTCTTCTTTTTACCTCATTATTTGCCGCACGGTTTAGTCATGCTACATCATTGTGAAGTGCATGTGTAAATCACATGTGCATTCATTTGTCTGAACATGTACATGGCTTCCTTTGTTTAGTCCTCTAAAATTAAAAGTACAAAATCATGTTCTTTGCTCTTTTTCTTTGTTGAGGAATTTTATATAATTTATAATCGTTGTTAACCTCAGGAAAAGTTTATTTTCACTGTAGTGTGACATATTAAATAATACAGGAGAAAAGTAAATTAACTAACTAGAAGAGAACAAGAGAAAACTGCCAGCTAATGTGGGTGTCATATCTCACCTTCCAGTAAAAGGAAAAGTGTCTTAAGTATCAACTTGATAAACACTGCCAGGCTAAAAGTGCCAACTAACATATTCCACTTGATCTTTTCATGAGGTATCTATGATGCCAGAGTGAGAATAATTAATCCGGTCTTGTCATATACCTTAGTCTTGTTGTAGGGGATCTAGTTCCATTGTTTCAAAATATTTGGTCTCTACCTCTGAAGTCACTATTTTTAAGATCATATCTAATAGTTGGCGCACTACTTTTCAGGAAATCAGAAAATGCAATAATTTCCCTGAATTCAAAATTATTTTCAAAGATTTAACAGAGACCTATAAATGACAGTGCCAAGGGCTATGGGTAGACTGCACTTTCTCTTGTACTTGTATTCAGTTTGTAATATAATAATAATTTGCCATCTGCTTTTGAATTAAATCAATGTATAGTGTTCTGTTTACTATACCTGATAATGATTCTGTTTATAATGTTGATTAATTATGAATATAGTTGTCATTTATATACAATAGGTAGCATTTTATATATATATATATAAACACTGCAATCTCTCCTCATTGTTGACAATATTTAGCATTTAAGTCAAAAACAAAGCATACTTCCACACTGGCGGAAGGACCTTCATTTACTCAATTACAAAAAATACAAAAATAATAAAAATGATAAGCATGTTCGAGGATGTCCCACTTTTTCAGACCATCAAAAGGAAGCTGAACCAAAACAGTTCATCACAATATTTAAATAGATACTAATTTTTTATTTTTTATTTTTTTTTATTTTACATTTGTTGACTGGGATAGTCCGACTGCATACATGTCCATTTTCAGCAGAGGCCCGGGGAGAAAAGCTCCAAGGGTAAGCAGTTTAGCAATCATATATGCTAGCCTGTTACAGGATGCCAATTAACTTTCTTTAGAGTAAAGCAGCTAAGTAGCCGACTCCAAATCCAGCTCCAGACAAGTGACAAGTGGAGTACCTCAGGGTTCAGTCCTGGGGCCGCTCTTGTTTGGCATCTACTTCTCTGAAGTACAGGTCAACACTAAGGGACTCTGGCTAACAAAGTTTGCAGATGACTGCAAACTGGGAGCCATTATTGAATCCTCAAATGATGTGGATACTCTGCAAAAGGGCCTTACAGAAACAGATGCTTGGTGCCAGAGCCATGGGCTCAAGCTCAATGCCAAGAAATGTATTGTTATCCCCTTTGGGAAAAAACATGTATCCATGAATTACCATATAGGTGGCAGTACACTAAACACAGAAAGTGTGATAAGAGACTTAGGGACACAGGTGGACAGTGGTCTCACCTTCGATAACCACATCGCCACAACAGTCAGGAAATCCTTCTATGTGGCACACCTCATCACTAAGGGCTTTTCATCCAGAAAAAAGAAGGTCATTGTCCCACTGTACTTATCCCTCATTAGACCCATTATAGAATACAACGCCCCATTTGGTATGTACCTCTCAAGACATCTGCAACAACTGGAAAAGCCTCAGAAATACCTCACTAAAAGAATCACAGGCCTAAAGCAGATGCCCTACGCTGACCGCCTTAAAAAACTCCAGCTATACTCTGTCGCATATCATCTACTCAGAGGCGATCTCTGCTTAACATACAAGGCCATGTCAAACCCAGAGCTGTTGGACATGCTACACTTAAAGAAATCCCAATCCCTCAGAGCTACATGCTCCAGGGATCTAAACCTTGTCATCACAATAAACAAAACATGCTGGAGGGATAGGTTCCTGACCCAGAGACTCCCCCGACTCTGGAATAGATTGCCCATACATGTCAAGCAGAGCACCTCTTTGGACCTCTTCAAGAGGAACCTTGACGATTGGATGGGAGAAAGGAAATTCACCCCAGGGATCACGTCAGTCACCCTGCTAGACAGGGGTCCAGGAAAGTAAATAATGTGGGAAGAAATAGCCAGGGAATTGTTATGGCTAGGCTTGTATAGGCCCTAGGGCTGATAGCCTAGTACCAACCTATGAACCTATGAACCTATAAGATACAGCATTACATAATACCAGCATTACATATTACAAACAGACTATTTACAGAAATTACATAAGTAAGCAAGTTAAACAAGCTCCACAGGTTAGAGTTAATCCCAAGCGTAAGTCAGGATTAAATTAAATTACACAGTAAGATGATTAACAGATTTTTACACATTCTCGAGAGAGTTAGCCAGGCTTGATACAGTGACATAGCCAGTTAAGTGACAAATGTTGTTTGAGTCTAGTTTTAAATTGACCTAAGGTGGAAAGTAAGGTAATATCAGCTAGAAGAAAATTCCAGGATCTATTTACAGAGTTTGCAAAGAGAGAGTCACCGGCTGTGTTATTAATTTTGCTAGTCTGAATTAGTAGTTTGTTAGAGGATCGAAGTGGTTTAGGATTGTTATAGGGGGTGATAATATTTTTAAGTGCAGGACTATTGTCCAGATTATAGAGGATTTTATAGGCCATAATCAGTTGGTTATACTGGATTAGGCTGGGTAGTTCAAGCCACCCAAGCTGGTTTAGATTGATGCAATGATGTGTCCTAAATGGCAGCCCAGTGGCAAACCTGGCAATGTGGTTGTAGCAAATTGAGAGTTTGTTAAGGACAGTCTTGTTTAAATTCGAGAGTAGAGGTGATGCATACAGAAGGGTTGAAAGAAGGTGAGAGCGAGCTATGGCAATTTTAGCTGGAGGGGTTAGGAATGCTTTTACTCTGCAAAGTGACCTTAGTTTTTTATTGATGGTTTTGATAGTTTGGTTAACATGTAGGTCGAATTTTAGATTATTATCTATGATGACACCTAATAGTTTTGTAGAGGGAGCAGGGGAGATTATTGTGCCATCATTTGAATTTATGGTAAAGGTGAAAGCGTTAGACCTACGTGTCAGAACTGTATTACTGAATTATTTTAAGTTTTTGTGTGATCTCTGATACTCATCCAATAAAAGATGTAAAACAAAACACATGATAAACTTAAAAACAATAAAATTAGTGGGTTAAACTTCTCTTTTTCAAGACAGATTTTAAAGAAACATGATTGTTATGATCTGGACTCACATTTGCTTTAAAATCAACAAGCCATCGCAATTCACTACATTCAGTTTTATTGCATATATCACCTTCCCTAACACTCATCTTAATCAAATCTAAAACTAAAAGTTTAAAAGAATGATCATGACCTCTTTCTGAAATGTGTTGGGCTAGAGCACTATTCATTTTCATATTCCTAACATCATTACAGTGTTCCAACATGGGTAGAGATGGGTAGAGAAATGTGAAGACAGGTAGAGATGGGTGAAGGCTGCCAGCCTAGTCAAATAGAATTTGGTACATTATTCTATTATTTGTAAATACTGTGAATGTTGAACTTAAAACAATGTGGCAACATTGCCATCTGCTGTAAAGAAGGCTAAGTCAAGTAATTCTTGTTGGTCCTTTAAAATTAAAATTATTTTATCACTGCCTTTGATGTTTTACAAGTCGGCTCCAGTCCAGCTGGATGTGGGTTTTCTGTCTATTGTTTTAAGGCTAAAGTTAATGACCAGAATTTACATATGGAATGTTCTTTATTGCTCTAAGTGTAAAAGAATGTAAATGCAGTTAATGTGTAGCCTGGGAACTCCAAGAAGTGTGAAAAAGATGGTGTAATGTTTATCAGAACTGGAGTTTCAATTTAAACAGTGAGAACCAGAGGTTATTAAGCATTTTTGTCTTGATATCCAACTTATCAGCACTCTGCCTGTGGCTTAAGTAAGCTATCTTAGAAGTGTGTTTTCTTGTAGAAATAGCTAGGACTATAAAGATTAGACTAAGTGTTTTTCTGTTATGTCAGAACTGTATTACTGAATTATTTTAAGTTTCTGTGTGATCTCTGAACTCTTGAAGGGCACTGTGGTGTAGTAGTATTGTCTTGTGTTTTTAGTATTTATTATTAAATATTTGAAACCCTTTTCAACTGTGGCTGGTTTATGTAGAGATAAATTAAGCTCTAGAGTACATTGCATGCTTATAAGTAATCCTGTAATAAGCCCTTCCAATAAGCCTTGATTACTTAAGTTACACTACTATTAGATATTAATATTGCACAGTAATAATTGGACACCCTTTTAAGAGCCTTTGGATAGCTGATAAATATTAGCTGGTGGCGGCAGTAATTACTACCATATAGTCTGGGTATAGGGGCACAGCTGGAGAATCTGTGTCAGCCTTTCCCAGGAGTGTCTGTGAAGTTGTATAAATACTTATCTCAAAGTGTGTGTGTGTGTGTGTGTGTGTGTGTGTGTGTATGTGTGTGTGTGTGTGTGTGTGTGTGTGTGTGTGTGTGTGTGTGTGTGTGTGTGTGTGTGTGTGTGTGTGTGTGTGTGTGTCAGCTACTTGGGCAGGGACACGAAGTACTGGTTGGACAGAGAGGGTACTGGAGGTTAGCTTGCCAGCTAGGCTGAGATCTGGACCCTATAGCTGTGCTAGTGGGGAGTCTTATTGGGGATGTGGAGAGTAAGGGAGCAACCAGCCCCAGACTGACTGTGATCTTTGTGTGTTTTTAAGGGAAACTGCACTTTACCGTGTGTATCTGTTATCCTTTCCTCTAATATGAGATGCCCTCTTTGGTGTTAGTGGTGAGGATTGAGGCTCCTTGATTGCTGGGCCAGAGCACAGGCATCACAGCCTCCCTTGGCAAATCAACTAAAATTAAAGAAATCCAAATATGCTATACAAAATAGTGACGGTCCTGTTTTGTGCAAATCTGCATTTAATCTTAATACTACAGAAAGATCATTTTCTAAGATGATATCTAATAGTTGGTGCATTACTTTTCAGGAAATCAGAAAATGCAATAATTTCCCTGAATTCAAAATTCCTTTCAAAGATTTAACAGAGACCTATAAATGACAGTGCCAAGGGCCATGGGTAGGCTGCGCTTTCTCTTCTACTTATATTTAGTTTGTAATATAATAATCATTTGCCATCTGCTTTTGAATGAAATTAATGTATAGAAATTGTTCTGTTTACTATACCTGTTAATGATTCTGTTTATAAATTTGATTAATTATGAATATAGTTTTTCATTTATATACAATATGTATCATTATATATATATATATATATATATATATATATATATATATATATATATATATATATATATATATGAACACTGCAATCTGTCCTCATTGTTGACAATATTTAGCATGTAAGTAAAAAACAAAGCAGACTTCCACACTGGTGGAAGGACTTTAATTTACTCAATTACTAAAAAATACAAAAATAATAAAAATGATAAGCACGTTCAAGGATGTCCCTCTTTTTCAGACCAACAACAAGAACCTGAACCAAAACAGTTTGTCTCAGTATTTAAATTCATACTCATCCAATAAAAGATGTAAAACAAAACACATGATAAATGTAAAAACAATAAAATTAGTGGATTAGACATCTCTTTTTCAAGACAGATTTTAAACAAACATGATTGTTAAGACCCGGACTCAAATTTGCTTTAAAATTAACAATCCATCGCAATTTACTACATTCAGTTCTATTGCATATATCACCTTCCCTAACACTATCCTTAATCAAATCTAAAACTAAAAATTTAAAAGAATGACCATGACCTCTTTCTGAAACATGTTGGGCTAGAGCACTATTAATTTTCATATTCCTAACATCATTACAGTGTTCCAGCACCCTTTCTCTGAGTGAGTGATTTGCTTTTTCTACATAAAACCCTTCACATTCTGTGCACTGTGCCAAATAAACCAGATTCCTAGTCCTACAATCTGCGTAGAAACCAAATTTAGTACTCTTAACAGAGTTGGGGTGCCTTATACATGTCACACTCCAAATATACTTACAGGAACTACAAGATCAACAGGGATAACTAGCAGAGGGCTGTTGTCTATAACATAAATACTCTTTGAACATCTTGTTGTTCCTAAATGCAAATTTGGGAAGTGGCCCTACGCTTTTCTTTACATCAGCGTCTGTCATAAGGACAGGCCAGTTTTTCTTAATTATATCACACATTAAAGCCACGTGACTGGAATAAGTGAGTGTTACTGTACATATAACATTACCAGTGTCAGCATAGTGTTCAACCTTGGGCCCATTCCCTTATTGGAAAGAAAAAACTGGTCTAGCTGCAGGACATCTGTTCAAACAAACTTCCTCTATCATATGCTCTGTCTCACAAAGACTGTAACCTCTGCTCAAAAATTTTTGTTTCAGGCTGCTAATAGCTCCACCTAACATCCTGTCATCATGGGCAACCTCATGACTCTGAGTACCTGACCTTTCAAAATGTTTCTAGAAGTATGTCTACGATGCATACTGTCTTGTGCAACAAAATATTTTGCTTACAAGACTTCTTGTAGATACCTGTATCCAACTTCCCAAACAAATTCCTATGAATAGTAACATCTAAAAAAATCAATCTTAATGTTAGATGACTGAACACTAAATTTAAGATAAGATGTAGTGCCATGTAAAAATGTGACAAATTCAAATAGATTATGTTGGGACTCTTTGCATATCAGAAAAAACATTGTCAATAAGATGTTTGTAGAAAAGAATATGTGATGTACGCCGATTGTCACTAAGAACTTCCTGTGTCTCCCAATGTGCCAGTACATTAGCATATGAAATGGCACAGACTGTGCCCATAGCTACCCCAACTTTTTGAAAAAAATATTCAGTTCCAAAACAAAGATGTTGTTCTCTAAAATAAGCTTGAGTAACATACATACCAGCATCACTTTAGTGATGGAAAAAGTGGTTTGATTAGTTAAAAAAGATCTAACATTTTCAATACCTAAATTGTTGGGGGTTACAGTAAAAACTAAATTTATATTCAGTGTGACAAAGAACATATCATCACTAAAAACAGCATTCTTAGACCCTGAATATAATTCACCCAATAACTGTTTAGTATCCTTAAGTACAATATCAACAGTAACCAAAGAAAAACACACTGCCAGGTAAAGCACTCTTATTCAAAAGTCCAAATCGTATAAAAAAGAAAATAAAGAGTGCACCATCAGCTGGAATTCAAACTTGTCAGCAAATAACTCCAAGTAACAACCTGTTTAAATGAAACTTCATTTATTGCAAACGAACAGGAGCTGCAGCAAGTGATAAAAGTTAGCGCTTTCGCGTTGACACCCAACGCTTCATCAGACATAAAGACTTAATGAATCTGGCTCCTTTTAAGCATATGTTCACATGATGTCATAATTGACTTAAAGAGACAGATATTTACAAATTAGTAAAGGTAAAAATACTGTTGTTTAAATACATCATATGTTGAAGTCATTAAAAACATTAAAAACCATGAATAAATTTTAATAAGAATAAACATACATGTAATAAAAATAAGATAAAATAAACCATAAACAACTCTAATGGTTTAATGGTCTGGAAGCTAAGAAAGGCTTGATAGAAAGCCTTTCATTGAGTCCAAATTTGTGTGCTTGTAGTTTCACAATCCACTTGCCCTCTTTTTCTTCTACTCTGTCTTTAACATTACCCAGTCTGTTATCTGTCTTTACCAGTTCAAGAACCTGAAATTTAAAAGTGTGGTTGTCACCAACATCAATAACATGTTTAGCAAGTGCATTTAATGCATTGCTCCTGGATATTGCATAGATGTGTTCTCTAATTCGTTCTCTTTTTATGACATCATGTGAACATATGCTTAAAAGGAGCCAGATTCATTAAGTCTTTATGTCTGATGAAGCGTTGGGTGTCAACGCGAAAGCGCTAACTTTTATCACTTGCTGCAGCTCCTGTTCGTTTGCAATAAATGAAGTTTCATTTAAACAGGTTGTTACTTGGAGTTATTTGCTGACAAGTTTGAATTCCATCTGATGGTGCACTCTTTATTTTCTTTTTTATACAATATCAACAGTGTCTAAAAGGAGTCTCAACTGCTTCTCCACATATATAGAAAGTGTCTCAGTGAGCTATCCATGTCCTAAAACAATAGGGCATACAGGTGGGTCAGCAGGACCCTTATGTACCTTAGGCAACCCATATATAGTGGGGATCACATAGTGATCAACCGAAAAATACTTAAACAGTTCAAGATTAATCGTATTGGTCATAAGGAAATCATACAGATAGAAATTCACTCTATTGACTAAACCAGTCACTTGAAACTTCTGCAATTGTATATATGTTCTATCATCCTCTAACAAATTTAACATTTTAGCATAGTATACAGATTTATCCATAACCGCTCTCCTACCATCTTTATTGGCAGGACGAATCTCTAAATGGGAATCTCTAATTAGCTGACCCAGGGCTTCAGGTTCCTTAGAGCTAAGGCTGTGAAAAGAGAGGTCATATCTTCCATCAAAAGTTTGCCTAATATCATCTTGGCATAAATTAATAAATGCCTCTAAAATAGGTTTCAGGTTAGGTGAGAATGTACTTGATTTCTTAAACCTATTAAAATAATCATTATTTCCAGGATACATTAAATCAATCATGACATTCCTCAGAGCAGGGTGAGGAAATGTCAACAAGGATCGGAAGTCAAACACAGAGAGCAGCTCCCTTTACGAGGAGCCACAATCAGGTGAAAGCTTATAGTTTATCGTCCTTCTCACTAACTATGGAACAGATTAGCTTACTTCATAAGGGGGTATCTTATTTTCCAGCTAAACAGACAAATGTGACTGAAGGCCTTATAGATTTAAAGCTGTTTGCTAGGAATGTCATGTTTGATTTAATGTATCCTGGAAATATTGATTGTTTTAATTGGTTTAAGAAACTGAGTACATTCTCACCTGACCTGAAACCTATTTTAGAGGCATTTATTAATTTGTGCAAAGATGATATTAGGCAAACTTTTGATGGAAGACATGACCTCTCTTTTCACAACCTTAGCTCCTTTTTTCACATTTTGCATTGGCTGGATGCTTGCTTTTGATTATCACTACTATTTATCAACCTAGAACAACACTACAGTTTTTTGGCATTTCCCTGTATAAAAAGAACATGTTATGTATATTGAAATTGTCAATTAACCATTTGCAATAATCAGATTAAAGTCTGCCAGAAGTGAGATGCTGGAAACATCTGTTCTAGATGAGCTCTAGAAGCCTTGTTGGGGGTTGGATTAATGGTTAAAGTGCTTTTCTAACAGATACATAGTACAGGGTTTGATTTTCACATTTTGGGAAAACTAGCTAGGCTTAAAATGGCCCACAAGAGCAGCTAGCCTAGTACTTACCTAGAAACAGGTTACTATCTACTTGCCCATATTAAATTACAGTTACAACTATACAATTGGTATAAGATGTTGTAAAAGATATAGAAAATATGTGAATATACTGACTGCTTTCAGATTAATGTAGTATAATCATATGGTGATATAGTGCCAGTATTAAGCCTTGCTACTAGTCAGCTGCATGTTGAATATGGAAAGGATTTATATTGGTACAAAAAGTTCCTGTAGTGCATATCACAGCTGGTACAAATGTATAAGTATGAATTTATAACTATGCATTTATAAGTATTTACCAAAACCTCAAAGGAGTCAGGTGGGGATGTGTGACAAACATTCTGCTTTTACTCATTCTCCAGCCCTTAACTGTGGAGAAGGATGATAACAGGGCAGAGCAGACCTGTAGTTCAAGCTGTTTTACCTGAAATGTGACATGATTTGAATATGTGTTAGAAATATTTTCTCAGGATTCACATAAGGGAATTATCAACTAATTTTGGAAAGGCATAATATTGCAATTTCTATCTTACAGACTGCTCAAATGTTAATAGCTATCTTTTGATTGTATAGTAGCCTTGGAAATAGTTTTAGGCAAGCAGGATGTTTCTAAGCTAATGCATGCCCAGAAATATTTACCGGGATTCATATAAGACAGTTAAATGAAGATGTGGAATAAAGATCTTGCTGTTACCTGCTCTGTTACCACTTGCCATCAAATGCCTGCATAGGAAAAATGCTGTTTTGAATATAAAACTGATTGACAGGTGCACTGTGGTTTCCTGCAAGGTGTCTAGAAATAGTAAGCAGAGAGCTCATGCAAAATAATTAGGTGGAAATCCTACACAAGCACTCAGCTTCCCCATGCTACGATTGTTTTGACTTCTAAGTATTTAGATTGCTTACTGAAGAGACATTCACAGAATCTCATTTCTCTGACCTTGACAGCAAAAGTGGTATCATGGAATGAACACCCCAGTCCCTAATTAAAGGAAAACCATGATATACTATTTTCAATCTGGTGGACAGCCTAGTTTTCCTATGCAATTGGATATACAAATATTTGCATTTTTTGATGTGCATGCGACTCTGTGTGTGTGTGTGTGTGTGTGTGTGTGTGTGTGTGTGTGTGTGTGTGAGAAAGAGAGAGAGTGCACGTGTGTGTGCTCCCATGAACGTGCATATGTTTCATGTGCATCATTGCATTTGTGTGTATGTATATATATCTAATGGTAGTGTGTGTGTGTGTGTGTGTGTGTGTGTGTGTGTGTGTGTGTGTGTGTGTGTGTCTGTGTGTGTGTGAATTCAGGGGTGACTGTCAAACTACTTCAGGACTGCTGCAATGAGCAAATTTCTAGCTCCTTAAAATGTGCTAATCTCAGTGTTAATTATATTAAACACTGTCATGCAGGAGGGGCAGCCCTCCCTGCTTGGCTAGTTTTAGGAGTACAGTTTCAAAACAGTTATTGTCTTTCCATCAAATGTTGGTGAAAAACCCAGAACTGATAAAATAGGCATTTCAAATTATGCAGTATTTGCACCTATGATATCTGAATGCAGCTATATATCCAGAAATAGCTACACAACATTTAACATAAAAAAATCATATGCAGATCCAAAACAAGTATCCAGCTGTCATAATCACTCACACATGAAAGAGGCTGCCAGCACTTTTAAATATTCTTAAAGCTCCACGTTGTTCTCCTATATTACACGCATGCTTTGTTTTCTATTTTGCCCTGATATAAATGAGTGAAGAGAAAGACAGGCTGGGTGAAGAAAGGAAAGGATGACAAAGATTTATACTGACTGTATTTATCAATATAATACTTCCAATAAAGTAAATATTGCAATATCTGGTAACACCAACAAAGAAGTCATTATAAGCCTTATTAAGCTGATACATAAGTAGGGCATTCCACACAGGGAATTTACTCATCTTATTTAAAAAAATCTTGGAATTGCCTTTAAAGTAATGTAAAGACCCTCACTGTCATATTGACATTTTTTTTCTGCTCTATTTACTTATGTACTTATTGCTCTAACGGTGGTAATGATAGATAGACTGTCAGAGTCCAGTAATGCATTGTCAATGGAATCATACAAAACATCAGGTTAGCCATAGCCATAGACATATGCATGCTGTGAAAATTCTGTCTACACTGGTATGAGCGTACAGATTTATTTTATACATTGAGCGATGCAGTAAGAATTACTATAATGTGATATTATTAGCAAAGACAGACAAAATTCAGGAATGCTACAGATGATGCAGAAAAAATAACTCAATTATTTATGTCTAAATTTACAAAGCACAGATAAAGGAGGATACAGGCATAAGTCTGCAGGACAAAGAAATACAATAGCTGGGATTCAAAGAGAACTTGTGTAACACATAGCAGCACTTGTGCTGGAATCAGCCACACACACACTAACATGGTCAAGCAAAAAATGGTCTAATTTTACACCACGATGCAATGAGCCTAAATGCACAACAAAAGAGATATAGAAGTAACTGCATCATGGCATGCAATTGAAATGGGGGTTAAAATGATGCTTAATAATATTAAAATGTACACATGATTAATTTAACTGGTTACTGCACTACATTACAGCATGCTACAATCCTGAGTTCCACTGGTTACTGCACTACATTACAGTGTGCTACAATCCTGAGTTCCACTGGTTACTGCATCACATTACAGCATGCTACAGTCCTGAGTTCCACTGGTTACTGCACTACATTACATCATGCTACAATCCTGAGTTCCACTGGTTACTGCACTACATTACAGCATGCTACAATCCGGAGTTCCACTGGTTACTGCACTACATTACAGCATGCTACAATCTGGAGTTCCACTGGTTACTGCACTACATAACAGTATGCTACAATCCTGAGTTCCACTGGCTACTGCATCACATTACAGCATGCTACAGTCCTGAGTTCCGCTGGTTACTGCACAACATTACAGCATGCTACAATCCTGAGTTCCACTGGTTACTGCACTACATTACAGCATGCTACAATCCTGTGTTCCACTGGTTACTGCACTACATTATAGCATGCTACAATCTTGAGTTCCACTGGTTACTGCACTACATTACAGCATGCTACAATCCTGAGTTCCACTGGTTACTACACTACATTACAGCATGCTACAATCCTGAGTTCCACTGGTTACTGCACTACATTACAGCATGCTACTAGCCGGAGTTCCACTGGTTACTGCATTACATTACAGCATGCTACAATCCGGAATTCCACTGGTTACTGCACTACATTACAGTATGCTACAATCCTGAGTTCCACTGGTTACTGCATCACATTACAGCATGCTACAGTCCTGAGTTCTACTGGTTACTGCACTACATTACAGCATGCTACAATCCTGAGTTCCACTGGTTACTGCACTACATTACAGCATGCTACAATCCGGAGTTCCACTGGTTACTGTACTACATTACAGCATGCTACAATCCTGAGTTCCACTGGTTACTGCACTACATTACAGTATGCTACAATCCTGAGTTCCACTGGTTACTACACTACATTACAGCATGCTACAATCCTGAGTTCCACTGGTTATTGCACTACATTACTGCATGCTACAATCCTGAGCTCCACTGGTTACTGCACTACATTACAGCATGCTACAATCCTGAGTTCCACTGGTTACTGCACTACATTAAAGCATGCTACAATCCTGAGTTCCCCTGGTTACTGCACTACATTACAGCATGCTACAATCCTGAGTTCCACTGGTTACTGCATTACATTACAGCTTGCTACAATCCTGAGTTCCACTGGTTACTGCATTACATTACAGCATGTTACAATCCTGAGTTCTACTGGTTACTGCACTACATTACAGCATGCTACAAATCTGAGTTCCACTGGTTACTGCACTACATTACAGCATGCTGCAATCCTGAGTTCCACTGGTTACTGCACTACTTTACAGCATGCTACAATCCTGAGTTCCACTGGTTACTGCACTACATTACAGCATGCTACAATCCGGAGTTCCACTGGTTACTGCACTACATTACAGCATGCTACAATCCTGAGTTCCACTAGTTACTGCACTACATTACAGCATGCTACAATCCTGAGTTCCACTGGTTACTGCACTACATTACAGCATGCCACAACCTGGAGGTCAACTGGTTACTGCACTGCATTACAGCATGCTACAATCCTGAGTTCCACTGGTTACTGCACTACATTACAGCAGGCCACAATCCGGAATTCCACTGGTTACTGCACTACATTACAGTATGCTACAATCCAGAGTTCCACTGGTTACTGAACTACGTTACAGCATGCTACAATCCGAAGTTCCACTGGTTACTGCACTACATTACAGCATGCTACAATCCTGAGTTCCACTGGTTACTGTGTCAGATTACAGCATGCTACAGTCCTGAGTTCCACTGGTTACTGCACAACATTACAGCATGCTACAATCCTGAGTTCCACTGGTTACTGCACTACATTACAGCATGCTACAATCCGGAGTTCCACTGGTTACTGCACTACATTACAGCATGCTACAATCTGGAGTTCCACTGGTTACTGCACTACATAACAGTATGCTACAATCCTGAGTTCCACTGGCTACTGCATCACATTACAGCATGCTACAGTCCTGAGTTCCGCTGGTTACTGCACAACATTACAGCATGCTACAATCCTGAGTTCCACTGGTTACTGCACTACATTACAGCATGCTACAATCCTGTATTCCACTGGTTACTGCACTACATTATAGCATGCTACAATCTTGAGTTCCACTGGTTACTGCACTACATTACAGCATGCTACAATCCTGAGTTCCACTGGTTACTACACTACATTACAGCATGCTACAATCCTGAGTTCCACTGGTTACTGCACTACATTACAGCATGCTACTATCCGGAGTTCCACTGGTTACTGCATTACATTACAGCATGCTACAATCCGGAATTCCACTGGTTACTGCACTACATTACAGTATGCTACAATCCTGAGTTCCACTGGTTACTGCATCACATTACAGCATGCTACAGTCCTGAGTTCTACTGGTTACTGCACTACATTACAGCATGCTACAATCCTGAGTTCCACTGGTTACTGCACTACATTACAGCATGCTACAATCCGGAGTTCCACTGGTTACTGTACTACATTACAGCATGCTACAATCCTGAGTTCCACTGGTTACTGCACTACATTACAGTATGCTACAATCCTGAGTTCCACTGGTTACTACACTACATTACAGCATGCTACAATCCTGAGTTCCACTGGTTATTGCACTACATTACTGCATGCTACAATCCTGAGCTCCACTGGTTACTGCACTACATTACAGCATGCTACAATCCTGAGTTCCACTGGTTACTGCACTACATTAAAGCATGCTACAATCCTGAGTTCCCCTGGTTACTGCACTACATTACAGCATGCTACAATCCTGAGTTCCACTGGTTACTGCATTACATTACAGCTTGCTACAATCCTGAGTTCCACTGGTTACTGCATTACATTACAGCATGTTACAATCCTGAGTTCTACTGGTTACTGCACTACATTACAGCATGCTACAAATCTGAGTTCCACTGGTTACTGCACTACATTACAGCATGCTGCAATCCTGAGTTCCACTGGTTACTGCACTACTTTACAGCATGCTACAATCCTGAGTTCCACTGGTTACTGCACTACATTACAGCATGCTACAATCCGGAGTTCCACTGGTTACTGCACTACATTACAGCATGCTACAATCCTGAGTTCCACTAGTTACTGCACTACATTACAGCATGCTACAATCCTGAGTTCCACTGGTTACTGCACTACATTACAGCATGCCACAATCTGGAGGTCAACTGGTTACTGCACTGCATTACAGCATGCTACAATCCTGAGTTCCACTGGTTACTGCACAACATTACAGCAGGCCACAATCCGGAATTCCACTGGTTACTGCACTACATTACAGTATGCTACAATCCAGAGTTCCACTGGTTACTGAACTACGTTACAGCATGCTACAATCCGAAGTTCCACTGGTTACTGCACTACATTACAGCATGCTACAATCCTGAGTTCCACTGGTTACTGTGTCAGATTACAGCATGCTACAGTCCTGAGTTCCACTGGTTACTGCACAACATTACAGCATGCTACAATCCTGAGTTCCACTGGTTACTGCACTACATTACAGCATGCTACAATCCGGAGTTCCACTGGTTACTGTACATTACAGCATGTACAATCCTGAGTTCCAATGGTTACTGCACTACATTACAGCATGCCGCAATCTGGAGTTCCACTGGTTATTGCACTACATTACAGTATGCTACAATCCAGAGATCCACTGGTTACTGAACTACATTACAACATGCTACAATCCGAAGTTCCACTGGTTACTGCACTACATTACAGCATGCTACAATCCTGAGTTCCACTGGTTACTGCTTCACATTACAGCATGCTACAGTCCTGAGTTCCACTGGTTATTGCACTACATTGCAGCATGCTACAATCTGGAGTTCCACCGGTTACTGCACTACATTACAGCCTGCTACAATCCTGAGTTCCACTGGTTGCTACACTACATTACAGCATTCTACAATCCTGAGTTCCACTGGTTACTGCACTACATTACAGCATGCTACAATCCTGAGTTCCACTGGTTACTGCATTACATTACAGCATGCTACAATCCGGAGTTCCACTGGTTACTGCACTACATTACAGCATGCTACAATCATGAGTTCCACTGGTTACTGCACTACATTACAGCATGCTACAATCCTGAGTTCCACTGGTTACTGCACTACATTACAGCATGCCACAATCCAGAATTCCACTGGTTACTGCACTACATTACAGTATACTACAATCCAGAGTTCCACTGGTTACTGAACTACATTACAGCATGCTACAATCCGAAGTTCTACTGGTTACTGCACTACATTACAGCATGCTACAATCCTGATTTCCACTGGTTACTGCTTCACATTACAGCATGGTACAGTCCTAAGTTCCACTTGTTACTGCACTACATTACAGCATGCTACAATCCTGAGTTCCACTCGTTACTGCACTACATTACAGCATGCTACAATCCGGAGTTCCACTGGTTACTGCACTACATTACAGCATGCCACAATCTGGAGTTCCACTGGTTACTGCACTACATTACAGTATGCTACAATCCAGAGTTCCACTGGTTACAGAACTACATTACAGCATGCTACAATCCGAATTTCCACTGGTTACCGCACTACATTACAGCATGCTACAATCCTGAGTTCCACTGGTTACTGCTTCACATTACAGCATGCTACAGTCCTGAGTTCCACTGGTTATTGCACTACATTGCAGCATGCTACAATCTGGAGTTTCACCGGTTACTGCACTACATTACAGCATGCTACAATCCTGAGTTCCACTGGTTACTACACTACATTACAGCATGCTACAATCCTGAGTTCCACTGGTTACTGCACTACATTACAGCATGCTACAATCCTGAGTTCCACTGGTTACTGCACTACATTACAGCATGCTACAATCCGGAGGTCCACTGGTTACTGCACTACATTACAGCATGCTACAATCCTGAGTTCCACTGGTTACTGCACTACATTACAGCATGCTACAATCCTGAGTTCCACTGGTTACTGCACTACATTACAGCATGCCACAATCTGGAGGTCAACTGCTTACTGCACTAAATTACAGCATGCTACAATCCTGAGTTCCACTGGTTACTGCACTACATTACAGCATGCCACAATCCGGAATTCCACTGCTTACTGCACTACATTACAGTATACTACAATCCAGAGTTCCACAGGTTACTGAACTACATTACAGCATGCTACAATCTGATGTTCCACTGGTTACTGCACTACATTACAGCATGCTACAATCCTGAGTTCCACTGGTTACTGCTTCACATTACAGCATGCTAGAGTCCTGAGTTCCACTTGTTACTGCACTACATTACAGCATGCTACAATCCTGAGTTCCACTGGTTACTGCACTACATTACAGCATGCTACAATCCGGAGTTCCACTGGTTACTGCACTACATTACAGCATGCTACAATCCTGAGTTCCAATGGTTACTGCATTTCATTACAGCATGCTACAATCCGGAGTTCCACTGGTTACTCCACTACATTACAGCATGCCACAATCTGGAGTTCCACTGGTTACTGCACTACATTACAGCATGCTACAATCCAGAGTTCCACTGGTTACTGAACTACATTACAGCATGCTACAATCTGAAGTTCCACTGGTTACTGCACTACATTACAGCATGCTACAATCCTGAGTTCCACTGGTTACTGCTTCACATTACAGCATGCTACAGTCCTGAGTTCCATTGGTTATTGCACTACATTGCAGCATGCTACAATCTGGAGTTCCACTGGTTACTGCACTACATTACAGCATGCTACAATCCTGAGTTCCAATGGTTACTGCACTACATTACAGCATGCTACAATCCTGAGTTCCAGTGGTTACTGCATTACATTACAGCATGCTACAATCCGGAGTTCCACTGGTTACTGCACTACATTACAGCATGCTACAATCTGGAGTTCCACTGGTTAATGCACTACATTACAGCATGCTACAATCCTGAGTTCCACTGGTTACTGCACTACATTACAGCATGCTACAATCCTGAGTTCCACTGGTTACTGCACTACATTACAGCATGCCACAATCTGGAGTTCAACTGGTTACTGCACTACATTACAGCATGCTACAATCCTGAGTTCCACTGGTTACTGCACTACATTACAGCATGCCACAATCCAGAATTCCACTGGTTACTGCACTACTTTACAGTATGGTACAATCCTGATTTCCACTGGTTACTGCACTACATTACAGCATGCTACAATCCTGAGTTCCACTGGTTACCTCATCAGATTACAGCATGCTACAGTCCTGAGTTCCACTGGTTACTGCACTATGTTACAGCATGCTACAATCCTTAGTTCCACTGGTTACTGCACTACATTGAAGCATGCTACAATCCGGAGTTCAACTGGTTACTGCACTACATTACATCATGCTACAATCCTGAGATCCACTGGTTACTGCACTACATTACAGAATGCTACAATCCGGAGTTCCACTCGTTACTGCATTACATTACAGCATGCTACAATCTGGAGTTCCACTGGTTACTGCACTACATTACAGCATGCTACAATCCTGAGTTCCACTGGTTACTACACTACATTACAGCATGCTACAATCTTGAGTTCCACTGGTTACTGCATCAAATTACAGCATGCTACAGTCCTGTGTTCCACTGGTAACTGCACTACATTACAGCATGCTACAATCCTGAGTTCCACTGGTTACTGCACTACATTACAGCATGCTACAATCCGGAGTTCCACTGGTTACTGCATTACATTACAGCATGCTACAATCTGGAGTTCCACTGGTTACTGCACTACATTACAGCATGCTACAATATGGAGTTCCACTGGTTACTGCATTACATTACAGCATGATACAATCCTGAGTTTGACTGGTTACTTCTCTACATTAGAGCATGCTACAATCCGGAGTTCCACTGGTTACTGCATTATATTACAGCATGCTACAATCTGGAGTTCCACTGGTTACTGCACTACATTACAGCATGCTACAATCCTGAATTCCACTGGTTACTGCACTACATTACAGCATGCTACAATCTTGAGTTCCACTGGTTACTGCATCAAATTACAGCATGCTACAGTCCTGAGTTCCACTGGTTACTGCACTACATTACAGCATGCTACAATCCTGAGTTCCACTGGTTACTGCACTACATTACAGCATGCTACAATCGGGAGTTCCACTGGTTACTGCATTACATTACAGCATGCTACAATCCAGAGTTCCACTGGTTACTGCACTACAATACAGCATGCTACAAAACAGAGTTCCACTGGTTACTGCATTACATTACAGCATGATACAATCCTGAGTTTGACTGGTTACTGCTCTACATTACAGCATGCTACAATCTGGAGATTCACTGGTTACTACACTACATTACAGCATACTACAATCCTGAGTTCCACTGGTTACTGCACTACATTGCAGCATGGTACAATCCTGAGTTCCACAGGTTACTGCATTACATTACTGCACGCTACAGTCCTGAGTTCCACTGGTTACTGCACTACATTACAGCATGCTACAATCCTGAGTTCCACTGGTTACTGCACTACATTACAGCATGCTACAATCCTGAGATCCACTGGTTACTGCACTACATTACAGCATGCTACAATCCTGAGTTCCACTGGTTACTGCACTACATTACAGCATGCTACAGTCCTGAGTTCCACTGGTTACTGTACTACATTATAGCATGCTACAATCCTGATTTCCACTGGTTACTGAACTACATTACACCATGCTTCAGTCCTGAGTTCCACTGGTTACTGCATTAAATTACAGCATGCTACAGTCCTGAGTTCCACTGGTTACTGCACTACATTACAGCATGCTACAATCCTGAGTTCCACTGGTTACTACACTACATTGCAGCATGCTACAATCTGGAGTTCCACCGGTTACTGCACTACATCACAGCATGCTATAATCCTGAGTTCCAATGTTTACTGCACTACATTACAGCGTGCTACAATCCTGATTTCCAATGGTTACTGCATTACATTACAGCATGCTACAATCCTGAGTTCTACTGGTTACTGCATTACATTACAGCATGCTACACTGCTGAATTCCACTGGTTACTGTACTACATTACAACATGCTACAATCCTGAGTTCCACTGGTTACTGCACTTCATTACAGCATGCTACAATCCTTTGTTCCACTGGTTATAGCACTACATTACAGCATGCTACAATCCTGAGTTCCACTGGTACTGCACTACATCACAACATGCTACAATCCTGAGTTCCACTGGTTACTGCACTACATTACAGCATGCTACAATATGGAGTTCTACCGGTTGCTGCACTACATTACAGCATGCTACAATCCTGAGTTCCACTGGTTACAGCACTACATTACAACATGCTACAATCCTGAGTTCCAGTGGTTACTGCGTTACATTACAGCATGCTATAATCCGGAGTTCCACTGTTTACTGCATTACATTACAGCATGTTACAGTCCTGAGTTCCACTGGTTACTGCATTACCATATAGCATGTTACACTCCTGAGTTCCACTGGTTACTGCACTACATTACAACATGCTACAATCCTGAGTTCCAATGGTTACTGCACTACATTACAGCATGCTACAATCTGGATTTCCACTGGTTACTGCACTACATTAAAGCATGCTACAATCCTGAGTTCCACTGGCTACTGCACTACAGTACAGCATGCTACAATCCTGAGTTCCACTGGTTTTTGCACTACATTACAGCATGCTACAATCATGAGTTCCAGTGGTTATTGCATTACATTACAGCATGCTACAATCGGAAGTTCCACTGGTTACTGCACTACATTACAGCATGCTACAATCCGGAGTTCCACTGGTTACTGCACTACATTACAGCATGCTACAATCCTGAGTTCCTCTGGTTACTGCATTACATTACAGCATGTTACAATCCTGAGTTCCACTGGTTACTGCATTACATTATAGCATGCTACACTCCTGAGTTCCACTGGTTACTGCACTACATTACAGCATGCTACACTCTGGAGTTCCACTGGTTACTGCACTACATTACAGCATGTTACAGTCCTGAGTTCCACTGGTTACTGCACTACATTACAGCATGCTACAGTCCTGATTCCATTGGTTACTGCATTAAATTACAGCATGCTACAGTCCTGAGTTCCACTGGTTACTGCACTACATTACAGCATGCTACAATCCTGAGTTCCACTGGTTACTGCACTACATTACAGCTTGCTACCATCTGGAGTTCTACCGGTTACTGCACTACATTACAGCATGCTACAATCCTGAGTTCCACTGGTTACTGCACTACATTACAACATGCTACAATCCTGAGTTCCAATGTTTACTGCATTACATTACAGCATGCTACAATCCGGAGTTCCACTGGTTACTGCGCTACATTACACCATGTTACAATCCTGAGTTCCACTGGTTACTGCATTACATTACAGCATGTTACAGTCCTGAGTTCCACTGGTTACTGCATTACATTATAGCATGCTACACTCCTGAGTTCCACTGGTTACTGCACTACATTACAACATGCTACAATCCTGAGTTCCAATGGTTACTGCACTGCATTACAGCATGCTACAATCCGGAGTTCCACTGGTTACTGCACTACATTACAGCATGCTACAATCCTGAGTTCCGCTGGCTACTGCACTACATTACAGCATGCTACAATCCTGAGTTCCACTGGTTGCTGCACTACATTACATCATGCTACAATCATGAGTTCCAATGGTTATTGCATTACATTACAGCATGCTACAATCTGGATTTCCACTGGTTACTGCACTACATTACAGCATGCTACAATCCTGAGTTCCACTGGTTACTGCACTACATTACAGCATGCTACAATCCTGAGTATCACTGGTTACTGCACTACATTACAGCATGCTACAATCCTGAGTTCCAGTGGTTACTGCATTACATTACAGCATGCTACAATCCGGAGTTCCACTGGTTACTGCACTACATTGCAGCATGCTACAATCCTGAGTTCCTCTGGTTACTGCATTACATTACAGCATGTTACAATCCTGAGTTCCACTGGTTACTGCATTACATTATAGCATGCTATACTCCTGAGTTCCACTGGTTACTGCACTACATTACAACATGCTACAATCCTGAGTTCCACTGGTTACTGCACTACATTACAGCATGCTACACTCTGGAGTTCCACTGGTTACTGCACTACATTACAGCATGCTACAATACGGAGTTCCACTGGTTACTGCATTACATTACAGCATGATACAATCCTGAGTTTGACTGGTTACTTCTCTACATTACAGCATGCTACAATCCGGAGTTCCACTGGTTACTGCATTACATTACAGCATGCTACAATCTGGAGTTCCACTGGTTACTGCACTACATTACAGCATGCTACAATCCTGAATTCCACTGGTTACTGCACTACATTACAGCATGCTACAATCTTGAGTTCCACTGGTTACTGCATCAAATTACAGCATGCTACAGTCCTGAGTTCCACTGGTTACTGCACTACATTACAGCATGCTACAATCCTGAGTTCCACTGGTTACTGCACTACATTACAGCATGCTACAATCGGGAGTTCCACTGGTTACTGCATTACATTACAGCATGCTACAATCCAGAGTTCCACTGGTTACTGCACTACATTACAGCATGCTACAATACGGAGTTCCACTGGTTACTGCATTACATTACAGCATGATACAATCCTGAGTTTGACTGGTTACTGCTCTACATTACAGCATGCTACAATCTGGAGTTTCACTAGTTACTACACTACATTACAGCATACTACAATCCTGAGTTCCACTGGTTACTGCACTACATTGCAGCATGGTACAATCCCGAGTTCCACAGGTTACTGCATTACATTACTGCACGCTACAGTCCTGAGTTCCACTGGTTACTGCACTACATTACAGCATGCTACAATCCTGAGTTCCACTGGTTACTGCACTACATTACAGCATGCTACAATCCTGAGATCCACTGGTTACTGCACTACATTACAGCATGCTACAATCCTGAGTTCCACTGGTTACTGCACTACATTACAGCATGCTACAATCCTGAGTTCCACTGGTTACTGCATTAAATTACAGCATGCTACAATCCTGAGTTCCACTGGTTACTGCACTACATTACAGCATGCTACAGTCCTGAGTTCCACTGGTTACTGTACTACATTATAGCATGCTACAATCCTGATTTCCACTGGTTACTGTACTACATTACACCATGCTTCAGTCCTGAGTTCCACTGGTTACTGCATTAAATTACAGCATGCTACAGTCCTGAGTTCCACTGGTTACTGCACTACATTACAGCATGCTACAATCCTGAGTTCCACTGGTTACTGCACTACATTGCAGCATGCTACAATCTGGAGTTCCACCGGTTACTGCACTACATCACAGCATGCTACAATCCTGAGTTCCAATGGTTACTGCACTACATTACAGCATGCTACAATCCTGAGTTCCAATGGTTACTGCATTACATTACAGAATGCTACAATCCTGAGTTCTACTGGTTACTGCATTACATTACAGCATGATACACTCCTGAATTCCACTGGTTACTGTACTACATTACAACATGCTACAATCCTGAGTTCCACTGGTTACTGCACTTCATTACAGCATGCTACAATCCTTTGTTCCACTGGTTATAGCACTACATTACAGCATGCTACAATCCTGAGTTCCACTGGTACTGCACTACATCACAACATGCTACAATCCTGAGTTCCAGTGGTTACTGCACTACATTACAGCATGCTACACTCTGGAGTTCCACTGGTTACTGCACTACATTACAGCATGTTACAGTCCTGAGTTCCACTGGTTACTGCACTACATTACAGCATGCTACAGTCCTGACTTCCATTGGTTACTGCATTAAATTACAGCATGCTACAGTCCTGAGTTCCACTGGTTACTGCACTACATTACAGCATGCTACAATCCTGAGTTCCACTGGTTACTGCACTACATTACAGCTTGCTACCATCTGGAGTTCTACCGGTTACTGCACTACATTACAGCATGCTACAATCCTGAGTTCCACTGGTTACTGCACTACATTACAACATGCTACAATCCTGAGTTCCAATGTTTACTGCATTACATTACAGCATGCTACAATCCGGAGTTCCACTGGTTACTGCGCTAAATTACACCATGTTACAATCCTGAGTTCCACTGGTTACTGCATTACATTACAGCATGTTACAGTCCTGAGTTCCACTGGTTACTGCATTACATTATAGCATGCTACACTCCTGAGTTCCACTGGTTACTGCACTACATTACAAAATGCTACAATCCTGAGTTCCAATGGTTACTGCACTGCATTACAGCATGCTACAATCCGGAGTTCCACTGGTTCCTGCACTACATTACAGCATGCTACAATCCTGAGTTCCACTGGCTGCTGCACTACATTACAGCATGCTACAATCCTGAGTTCCACTGGTTGCTGCACTACATTACATCATGCTACAATCATGAGTTCCAATGGTTATTGCATTACATTACAGCATGCTACAATCTGGATTTCCACTGGTTACTGCACTACATTACAGCATGCTACAATCCTGAGTTCCACTGGTTACTGCACTACATTACAGCATGCTACAATCCTGAGTTTCACTGGTTACTGCACTACATTACAGCATGCTACAATCCTGAGTTCCAGTGGTTACTGCATTACATTACAGCATGCTACAATCCGGAGTTCCACTGGTTACTGCACTACATTACAGCATGCTACAATCCTGAGTTCCTCTGGTTACTGCATTACATTACAGCATGTTACAATCCTGAGTTCCACTGGTTACTGCATTACATTATAGCATGCTATACTCCTGAGTTCCACTGGTTACTGCACTACATTACAACATGCTACAATCCTGAGTTCCACTGGTTACTGCACTACATTACAGCATGCTACACTCTGGAGTTCCACTGGTTACTGCACTACTTTACAGCATGTTACAATCCTGAGTTCCACTGGTTACTGCACTACTTTACAGCATGCTACAATCCTGAGGTCCACTGGTTACTGCACTACATTACAGCATGCTACAATCCAGAGTTCCTCCAGTTACTGAACTACATTACAGCATGCTACAATCCTGAGTTCCACTGGTTGCTGCACTACATTACAGCATGCTACAATCATGAGTTCCAATGGTTATTGCATTACATTACAGCATGCTACAATCCAGGGTTCCACTGGTTACTGCACTACATTACAGCATGCTACAAT